>NC_136524.1:43039037-43044037 GCF_053919585.1 Euprymna scolopes | reverse complement strand
TGTCCTCTGCTTCACATTTTTGTTATCAAGTAAGGTCTTTGACTTATTGGTGTTTCATCAAATACTTTTGTATGCAAAATCCGATCCCGCATTTTGCTAATTCCTACCCTCTGATGAGAAGGAAAGTATTTCTTCGAAACTCCGCGGATTAAGGACTATCCACTTATCTAGTGTTTCCTTTTCAGATTAAATATGTTTTTAACGCATTTCAAAGAGTTTTTTAACGTGTTTTATTAACTGTTTGTTCATATATATATATATATATATATATATATATATATATATATATATATATGTGTGTGTGTGTGTGTGTGTGTGTGTGTGTGTGTGTGTGTGTGTGTGTGTGTGTGTGTGTGTAGATGTTATTTATTTGTATTTGTTAGCGATACGTTTTGAAAGAATTCAATTATTTATATAGAAGTGCAATTTTACCTAAATGTGAGTTGGGAATAATTTTCCCTTTTACCAACTTGGTACCCCCCAAATGGGGAGCGACATATAGTATCAAAATATAATTATCCAATATATATATATATACATTAAGATTGATATCATTTTCAAATTAAAATGAGAACCTACGAAAAGTATAAAAAGCTCAATATTGTCGAAAAGTCCTTTACACATAGATTTGGAAAGAGCCTTTATATAAACTTAATGGATACAAGATTTGTACTCACTATAATTACTTATTTGCTTATTTAACCGATCATTACATATTGTATTGATATTATGTTTATTTTCGTCATCATTTTATAATTATTAAACCACTCTCACGCACGATCCTGGATATGACCTTAAACTATATCCAGTGGTGAGGCCCTAGCTTGCAGGCTTTGGAGAGTGTGGAGTCACCCTTTAATTACCATTGCTCCCAGGTCCACTCTGATCCGGGGTGGTAGTATCTGTTAGGGTCCCAACTATGGATTAAATAGAAACCAACTTGAAAACAACAAATATACTCGATTACAAAACATTTTCTTCAAAATCTTTGGATTCGATATTAAATAACCCGAAAAGGGTTGATATGCCGTAAAACAAAACCAACCAACCAACCAACCAACCAACCAACCAACCAACCAACCAACCAACTCTCATGCACGTTAAGACATTTAAAAGTAAATGTTTAAATTAAAAACAATGTTTCTAGCGGTTACGGTGTTTGTTCCTTGCTAATAGAGTCAGAAATGTCTTCGTTGCCGGATTCGAATCTCATGACCGGCAGTAATCGTGTCACCCTGCACTGATGATTCCCGAATGGATGAAACACTACAGTCTGTAGGTATTTTATAATTATTACAGTAAATAATATAAATATATATAAAATATGCATAAATATTATATTTTAATTGATACAGATTTCTTAGTTAATATGATAGAGCCAACTTATTATTGATTATCATTCAATATATAGTAAAGGCTTTTTAAGATATAAAAAATATAACTTGGGTACTCTCCGCTAGAATCGAAACCAGAACGTTAGGTGTACCAGCCTTAATCATTATGTATCTCTCCAGCTTTGTTACCGCCCGAGCTACCGGCAGATGGATACGAAAAGTTTAAAATTAAGCGACTTAAATGAATGTTTAATTTTGCGCATGTGCAAAAGTAACAATACAAGTAATGTTTTATTTTATTTAGCCTGGCAAAGCCCACTGTTTTGTTTTAAGTTTTTAGCAGCAATTTTTTGCTATCTAAAAATCAAATCGAAAACGTGCTAAAAGTTCACATACCCTATGTATAAAATTTCAACTATGAAGACTAAATATTCAAAGAGTAATTTGGTAGAGACTTTTCGCACACGCATCGACAAGAGCATGTTTTCATCTTAAATTTTACGCAATTATGTAGAATGTAAAAAAAACAAAAACAAAACTATACGGAACCAATAATCTAATAAGAAATTATAAAAAAATGAATGTCCCCCCCTCCAAAAAAAATGCAAATTAGTTAACCTTTATCTAGTCGCTCACATATCCATGGCAGATATATTAAGTTTGTTTTAATAATTTTTCAATAGGAACAGTAGGATTTTAGGTGCTTCTACGCTATTGAGACGAAATTTCAGAAATTGTAATACTGAATTTCACCTAAAAACAATAGTACCTTCGTATTCCTCATATTTTTAAGATGATTGTATCCGAAAATTACGAAAATCGATGAGATAGAGAATTATTTATTAAAGAAAATAAAACAAATAGAATTTGGTGAAAACGATCGTAAGACACAAGAGAGTTCAAAAGAGAGGTAAGTTTCAGTTTCGATTTGGACAAAATGGCGGCAATAGTTCGCCTTCAAACATGATTAAAGTTCAAAGTAATGTGCATTATATTTAAATTGACAATGAATATTGACAATTATTTGACAAAAGTTTTGTTCTTTAAAAACAAAGTCTCATCATCAGCAAAAATAGGGGGTGGGGAGAAGTTAAAGACACCAAAATAAACTAGTATTTTAGTCGCGAGTAAGGCAGATATTCCTTATAGCTCCATTATAAAATCTGTTTTTAATTTCAGTCAGTCTATCTTTTGGCATGCTGTTATATTTTGTTTTCTCTCTCTCTCTCTCTCTCTCTTCCCCCCCTCTCTCTCTCTCTCTCTCTCTCTCTCTCTCTCTCTCTCTCTCTATATATATATATATATATATATATATATATATATATATATATATATATATATAGGGTGTCCACAAAGTCTGGCGACTTAATGTAGTCAGACTTTGTGGACACCCTGTAGATTATGCAGCCAGACTTTGTGGGCACCATGTAGATTATGTATCCAGACTTTGTGGACACCCTTTAGATTATGTATCCAGACTTTGTGGACACCCTTTAGATTATGTAGCCAGACTTTATGGGTACCCTGTATGTATATATGTGTATATACATATATGTATAAAGTATTGAATAGTAATTAAAGTTCGATTGCCGGTTTTAATATGGAAAATGTGAACGGTATATTATTTTTCAGATGTATATATAAAACAATTAATAATATAAACATACGTATACATGTATATATATATATATTTATATATATGTATATATCAATATATATATATATATATATATATATATATATATATATATATATATATATATATGCACAAATAGAACAAAATAAAAATATGGAAAATAAAAGATCAAAGACTAAAGGAAAGCTTAAAGTACGTGTTCTTAAATCTTTTTTCGGCTTTTCTAGGTTTTTTGCGTATTTTATTTTAGTATTTAAAAATACTACTACTACTACTAATAATAATAATAATGATAATAATAATAATAATAATAATAATAATATAATTATCATACATATAATAGGATTAATACAAGACAATACGAAAGAAAGTACGATAATATTTTCAAGTGCATTTAATACTAGTTTTTTTATGCTCCCCTAAAAAAAAAGACACAACGCAAATATTTTTTTATTGTCTGTTGAAAACAAAACGTAATAAGTAGCTAAAACAAGAATTTTTAATATTAACGGTTCAGTTTTTTGTTTTCCTTAATTCGATGGAAAACTTACCAGTAAAGCCTTTAAGGAAACAAATTATATATAATATAATACAGAGATAGTAGCTAATAAAATATGTTAAAAACACTTTGAAAAAGAGTTAAAAACATATTTAATCTGAAAAGGAAACGCTTAATAAGTGGATAGTCCTTAATCCGCGGAGTTTCGAAGAAATGCTTTCCTTCTCATCAGAGGATAGGAATTAGCAAAATGTAGGATCGGATTTTGCACGCAAAAGTATTTGATGAAACTGCAAGTAAGTCAAAGATCTTACTTGATAACAAAATGCGAAGCAGAGGGAATATGGCGAAGAAAAAAGTGATTTCACGTGAATGGACAGTCTAGTGAAAGGAAAAGCATCCAATGATGGTAAAATCCAAATTTGATACTTTACCTTTCACCCCCCCACACACACATATATATAAATGCATACATATATATATATAATACATACATATATATATATTATATATACACACACATATAAATATGTATATATATACATACATATATGTATATATATATAGTGTCTGTTTTAAAATAGGCAGAAATACTTGTAAGAATTATAATTATTTTTTTAATAAATTGGGAACATTTATTTAATTATATATACTGGCAGGCCGCCCGGTGTTATCCGGTCATAAAATACGCATAAATATTGTATTTTAATTCACGCAGATTGTTATTTATTATTATAGAGCTTATTCTCTATTGTTTATTATCCAACATATATAAATAGTTTCAAAAGTAAAAAAAAAAAAATACCATTGTGATATCATCCGCTAGAAGAGAAAAAGTTTTGCGTCCCAGCTTACACGTAATCTATCTCTGACGCATTTCTAAGCTAATGGCTTATGTAAGCATTGTTTGTAGATGTATAAGCCTGTTTTTGTTCCTTTCTCTTCTGACGAAGAGCATTTAGCTTCGAAATGCCATGGCCTTACGAGTTTCTTTTTTACTTTTTCGTTTTTGATCTGTTGATGGAATCAAGTTTTATTTATCTTTGAATTATCAGCTTTTATCCTCTTACATATATGCGTGTATATATGTACACACACAATTCTGTATATATATATATATATATATATATATGTATATATATATATATATATATACAAAATTGTGTGTGTGTGTAGATATACATACAAAAATAGACACAGACACACACAGGCAAAGACACACATACACACGCATATATATATATATATATATATACACATAAATATACAATATAAAGCTGAAAGTCTGTGTGTGTGTGTGTGTGTGTGTCTGGTCACGAATAGGCTCCTATATGGTTGACTATTATAGAAAACTGATCACATATAATTATAGAAGATATATCAAGACACAGGAATGGGTATGTTTGATCTGGCATAATGATGATTCATTAAAATTGTGGGGTCTGCGTACGCGCCTGGTCCACAAAGTATGGTAATAAAAAATTTAAAAAAAAAAGAGTTTACAAGTGTTTTTGATATAGATGTACATAAT
>NC_136524.1:43031537-43034037 GCF_053919585.1 Euprymna scolopes | reverse complement strand
GCTCCCATATGGTTGACTAATATACAAAACTGACTACATACAATGATAGAATAGGTATCGAGAATCAAAAATCGGTATATATATATATATATATATATATATATATATATATATATATATATATATACATATATATATATATATATATATATATATATATACATATATATATATATATATACACTAGCAGAAGTATCCGTCATTGACTGGGTTCAAAAAAAGGGTACGTTTTTTATATTTCTATATTGTTGTATATATATGTTGTATATATATATATATATATATATATATATATATATATATATATATATATTTCATGGTAAACAACTGATGATCCCTTAAAAAATAAAAAAATTGGTATTATAGTAAATTCGAGAGAGTTGATACAGTGATTGCAGGTGATTAAATGACTTACTGACTAGATGTTTTTTTTTGTTTTTTTTAACGAATGATAAAAAGTAAATTTTTGTATGGTTTCAAATGTTAAAAACTTCAAAGTCTATATATATATATATATATATATATATATATATATATATATATATATATATATATATATATATATATATATATATACTAGCAAAAGTACCCGTCGTTGACTGGGTTCAAAAACAGCTTACAGAAAATGGATTCTGATTTATGAAAGTATGATAGGTTATGAAAAGGAAGGATTGTAAAGAGATAGCTTCGAATTTGGGGGTATCAAAACCAAAGCAAAATATGATGAAAGTAAAAATAAAATAGATAAACCCCATAATTTATTATACCATACCTGTTCACACTTAAACACTTATCACAATATTCTGTGGATCTATATTAAAAAAAACAAACTTGTGAAACTTTCTGACATATTTCCATTCTATGGAGGTCAGGCGCGAACGAACACCCCATAATTTTATTATACCATATTTCTTTAAACTGAGACATAATTATCAAAGTATACTTACGCAGATAGATATGAAAAGTCTTTATTAAAGTTTGTGCCAATTTCCATTCTATGGCGGCCAGGCGCGAACGCAGACACCACAATTTTATTATACCATCCATATTTAAGTTAAAACATACTTATGAAAGTATTCTTATGTACATCTATATCAAAAAACCATTGTAAACGTTTTTTTTTAATTTAAAAATTTTTTATTACCATACTTTGTGGACCAGGCGCGAACGCATATCCCACAATTTTAATGAATCATCATTATGCCAGATCAAACATACCCATTCCTGTGTCTCGATACATCTTCTATCATTATATATGCTCAGTTTTCTATAATAGTCAACCACATAGGAGCCTATTCGTGACCAGACACAAAAACCGACGTTTAGCTTTATATTCTAGATGTGTGTGTTTGTGTGTGTATTCATATATATGTATGTGGATGACTATATATATATATATATATATATATATATATATATATATATATATATAGATAGATAGATAGATAGATAGAGGGTGAGAAAGAGAATATTTTAATATTCTTTTCGATTACGAGAATATTATATATATACATATACATATATATATATGTATATATATATATACATACGTATATATGCATATAAATATGTATAGATAAAAAATTTATACGTAAGATATATAAATTTTTATATCTTTTCTGTATTTTATTTTCTGTGTTGACGTTTAGAAATACAAAAAGTCTTTCGAAAAAAAAAAAAAGAAAAGAAAAAGAAAATGTTTCATTCAAAAGCAAATGTTTTCCGACCGATCCTTCGAATATATATGCTAGATAAATGAGATTTTGAAAAATAATATATATATATGCACATAATATATATATATATATATATATATATATATATATATATATATATATATATATATATATATATATATACGTATATATATATAATACCATTTCTGTAAGGTATGATCCGGCAACCGAAACATATGTAACTGAACAGATAAAATGGTAATAAAATATATAACGTATATATATATATATATATATATATATATATATATATATATATATATATATATATATATATATATATATATATATATATAATTATTTTTTTACTATAATAATTAAATTATGTGTGTGTGTTTATATATATATGTGTGTATATATATATTATCTGTATATATACATATTATTTTTAAAATTTCTATATACCTGTAATCTAATATATGTATATGTATCTATATTATACGAGGGATAAATAAAATTTAAAAATATAATAAAAGATTATTTTAGATAGAAGTCCACCATTAAAAATGAACGGTGAGTATTTATTTTAATTCAGTATAAATCATAATGATAATTAGCACAACTTAAACATCTTGCTTAATACTATTATATGATTTCGATAAATATGTCAGTAATATATCGGAAAACACAGTTCGCGCTAGCTATGTTTTCAGCCACTCTGATGAGTCGTAGAAACACCTGTCAGTGGATAATTATATTTTAAAAATCATATATATATATGCCGCTCCCCACGTATGGGTACCAAATTGGTTAAAGGGAGAATT
>NC_136524.1:42996537-43026537 GCF_053919585.1 Euprymna scolopes | reverse complement strand
GAAAAACTGAAAATGTTCTGTTTGGGAATAAACAGCTTACCTTCAAGTCTTGTATCTAGTAGTGTTTTCTAGCGGTTTTCATTTGTAAGTTATTCCAGTTCAGCTTCCAGTAAATGTCGGCTCATCAATAGAGAATACGGTCCGTTTCAGGGCATTCCTCTTCTTAGTTAATTCACTTGTAGACATAGATAACCGTGTTTAGCGTTTTTTTTTTACTTGTGGGGTATTTCATATCGCTATTCAAATAATGTCGGATCATCAGGAGAGAATACACACCGTTATGGGGTCTTCCTCTTAATAAATAAATAAATGAATTCATCTAAATTAATGCATCTAGGAAACAAAAACTTATATATAATAACGAAAGAGGCTGGTGAAAGTTTTCATATAAAAATCGGAATATTCCGATTGCATTACATCCGGTATCCCAAGTACTCATTATGCTAAATTCGTGCAATTTTAACGAATTGTTTTGGAGCCTATTAATAATTATCATTGTTTTTTTTTTTTAATAATCTAAAATAGTGTACTGTCGTTTCAGAGATGATATTAAGTTTATTTAAATACAGTCTATTCATCACATCAACAGGGTGACACCGGATTAACGATCAGTTATCAACACCAAAAGGATATATATTAAGTTACACTAGAAGCTTGACCAGAATCATCATCAGTGCTCGCTTACGAGTAAAAAACAAAACAAAAAACAAACTTTCCCCAGATTTTCATTCCTCTCCATTGCTTCATATACACACCACAGCCATTTTTATAGAAATCGTTCTAGGGAAGGCATGAAGACATTTGATGTAAGAAGTTAAAACAATAAAAATAGCCAATAACAAATATCAGATATATAGATTCTGTTTCAGAATGCAGCAATACTTTCCCCTTTGTCAGAAACATCACTGATGGGATGTGAGAACTAAATGACATAATAAAGAAAAGCGAGAATTATGAGGCTGTCGAAAGTAAACCAAATATTCACTTTTAACTATATTTACTGTTTATTTATCAGTTTTCATCCTTGAAATTAGTGGCGCGCATTGACTTCTAAATAATTGCGCGCGCATTGACTTCTAAATAAACTCCAATCTATGGATTTTTTTAATCACATTCATTTCTTGAGAGTTATTCGGAAGAGTTTCAGCCAATCCAACATCCAATATTCTTCAGGTGTATCTTGTCGAACCCGGAAATCTTTCTGTCGAACTCGGGAATCTTTTTGTCGAACTCGGAAATCTTTCTATCAAACTCGGGAATATTTCTGTTAAATTCGATAACTTTATCGAACTCGGAAATCATTTTGTCGAACTCGGGAATCTTTCTGTCAAACTCAAGAATTTTAATGTCGAACTCGGAAATCTTTCTGTCGAACTCGGGAATGTTTTTGTCGAACTCAGAAATCTTTCTGTCGAACACGGGAATTTGCACGGAATTTAAACAAAACTCTTTATTTTATCCACGAGAGTAGCATGCCTTCATTTCTTTAGCAATTAATAGATAAAAGTCCTAGATAATTCGCAATTGTATTCTGCGCATTGCCCGCATTAAGGATTGAACCTTCAACCTCCATAAGATACGAAGGTTAGTAGTTGGTAAAATTCAGTTATAAGCTACACTCTTCTGGAGGTTGAAAGTTCAATCCACAATGCGATACTCAAAAATGCAATTGCAAATTACGTAAAATTTTACCCGATCATGACTGACGGAACAAGAACAAAAATACAATTTGCGTAAAACTCATTAAAATAAAATTCTCTACTGAATTCGACTGATTTTGACGTGTGGAAGCGATTTTAGAAAGCAGAAAATTCACAGACTTCATAAAAAGACAAAACAAAACATGGTGGAAATCGCCATTTTGTAAGCATGGAAAAGATTTGTGAGATTTTTTTAAATGGTAAAATGAGCTCTATGTAGATTACTAGCAGGACTACCGAGCGTTGCCCGGACTAACATATTTCTATTAAAATATCTCTCTTTATATCTACCTATCTCTTTCTATTTTTCTCTGTTTTCCTTTCATCTGTCCCCTCTACCGCGAACCTCGCTTTCTCTTCTCTAGCTGTAGACACACACATGCATACACATATATACACATACACATTTATAGCTGTAGACACACACATGCATACACACAGACAACTCTCTTTCATGTAATAGATTTTTCAAAGAATTAATCGACCTTTCCTTTCCAAATTAATACATGAAATGTTTGAAAAAATCGACACTCATGACGCAAGTTGATCCATTTAACCTCAAAAGAATGAATATGCATATTAAAAAAAAAAAATAGATATTATTCAATTTGGGTAAAAGCGTACAAGAATATACCAATTTCCTGGGGTTTGTTTTGTAGTTTTTGACTTTTCGTTGTATATGTGCACAAGTACACTTATAAACAAAAACAATGTGATACATTTACCGGCGCTTTTCTTTTTCGATGGAACACTGTAATTTTGCATTTATTACTCTTGAACAATGCCGATTAGAACAAAACACAGACATTCTTGATGGCACGCAATTCTGTCCATTTACCTGCTTTCACAAGAATATGAAGAGAAATGATGTTGATAATGAAAATAGTTAAAATGGAAATGTAACATTGTAATTTATATCTATTACCCCCGGAAAACTCCAAGAGGAGGAAAAGATTATGTTATTTCCTCATTGAATAGATATAATACAATAATATTAATAATCACAATTTCATTACTCCTGTACAATGCCGATTAAAAGTTTCTGTTACGCTCCCTCCCTCACATACAAAATATACCACTGTAATTTAGTAAGTGGACCTATATATCTCTACCAAACGTACGATTCGATTCTATTGAGTCGAATCGTACGTATTAAAGAAAAATCATGCCGATAATGATTATTGATCCATGGCAACGTGAAGACGAATAAATAATCCCGGTCAATTCCTAGTTTCTTTTACACTTACGACTCTATTTAATGATATAAGGAATATGATGTTGATGACGTCACTAGTTCGAAAAAATTTACAATATATACCCTACAAAAAGTAATACTAACATCTTACAATTATTGATCCCGGACAACGCCATGAATAAGCAATGATTCTGGTAAATCCCAAATATTTTGCCCCACCCATCATTTCACAATAATACGAATGTAAATGATATTTTATTATTGGAATCCCTTGCGATGAGTAATTTGTATATTTATTGATTTATTTGTGGACTGTTATCCCCATCTTTATAGTTGTTGTTTCACGACGTTTCCGCCTACTCTTCATCTGATCTTTGTAAAGTTATTAACTGCGACAGGATAGGGATGCTGAGTCTCTTAACTGTATCCCCAGTAATTACTGCCTTCCATAGGTGTTGTCTCACCATGATTTTGGCCAACTAATCCTCTCGCCTGCTTTGGGTAGGATTGAAACCGCTATCTTCAGACAATCCTCAGCTGGAATAGTAGAGATCCAACTCCTCTATCTACTAGCGCCACGGGCCCCGAAGATTAACCACCTGACGAAGGCCAGAGAAATAATCGGCCGAATTGGGACAAGATGAAAGTGTAGTATCTGTTCTCCAGATGTTGCACTTCAATTTCTTGTTCTCTGTCAATGGAGGAGAAATCCTTCACGACTGAGACAATTTTTATTTTTGTACCTTTTCTCCACGTTAAAAAACGACACTGGTGTCTAACTCTGCCCCGTGAGGAGGCATAGTAAATAGGAACAACCATGAAGATGAGGATAAGAGTCCGCAAGTAAATAAATAAATAGATGAATATAGAATCAAACGATGTTTATAAAGAAAATAGCCTGAAAAGATTTAATGTATATCATTCAGTAATACTGTAATCTTACAAACATGAACTCTGCTGATCCCCAAACACACTACCGTAATATTAGTAAGGCGCTGTCTACAGTAATGCCAAAATTATAATTAAAATCAAAGAATCCAGAGAAATGAGGTCAACAAATTTTATTACCCACCGGATAATACTGACCTGAACAAAAAAGTTTATGTTGGAAAAAAAAAAAAAAAAAATAATGAAAAATAAATGAAAAAGAGAACGAAATAAATGAATGAAAAAATAAATTAAAACATCAATGAACAAGTAAAGCACAGTGAACGAGGCATAAAAAATGACTAAGTTCAGCATTTTCCCCCACTCTCATTTATCCCCAAAAGTCCCCAGGGGACGTTAAATCCTGGTGAAAATGAAAAAACGGTGCAGTTTTAGGCCTTAACATATATAAATATGAGTTCTGCACCATGCAAAAAAAAAATAAATAAATAAAAATAAAAAAAAAATAAATAAATAATAATAATAAATGACTCAGTCCATCATTTGCCCCCCCCCCCCATTTAGCCCTAAAAGTCCCCAAGACCCTAACATATTTAAATTTGAGTTCAGCATCACACAAAACTGCTTAAATAGACATACTAAGAACATTTTGGACAAATATGGTAAAATAGTCCCCAAAGTAGAGAGTTTTTATTAGCCCTAAAAGAGCCTCCTGGGGCACACCCAAGAGTTATCGCGAAGTATACACAAACAAAATTATACAGAAATCAGTTAGTTACAACTTTTCAGAAAGTTTTATATAAATCCAACGCATCATTTTTTTTAAATAAGTGTCAATTTTAGCTATTTTAACTAGAAAGGAACCCTTAGAGGGACAATCGGAGTTTTCCCGGAAACTCTTTTTTACTCATATAATGTTTAATGTTTGTGCTAAATTTCAAAAGAATTCAAAGTCGTAGTTATTGAGAAAATTGCAGACAGACGAACGGACGAACGGACGAACGGACGAGGACCAAAAATTGAATGAATATAAGTGATTAAACAAATGACTGAGAAAATAAATGAAAATAAAACAAATACGGTATCTTTATAATATACGAAAAAAAAAAAAAATGAAAAATAAAATGAAAAAAATTAATGGAAACCTTTTTTTGAAAATGCAAGAACAATAGAATAAAAATATAAAAAAAGACGGAATAAAAAATATATCAGAAGAAATAGATGAAAAAAAAAAGGATGAAAAAAATTTACGAAAAATGAAATCCAAACTAAATTTACGAAATGAATAATTTTTTTTACAAATGAAGTTACCACTTATCGAGGGCCGGAGGCCACTCGAGGATAAGGGTTTATGAGTGTACAGTAGTCACTGGAACAATGTCGTAGTAATCGTTAGCAGTGGAAATGAAAACGTATAAAAAATTAGATGAAATAAAATGAAGCAAAATAAATTAAAACAAAATTAATTAAAAACATGAATGAAAAATGAATAAAAAATATTAACGTAGAAAGTGGATGAATGATAAGTAAAATAGAGGTAAATCTCTCTCTCTCTCTCTCTCTCTCTCTCTCTATATATATATATATATATATATATATATATATATATATATATATATATATATATATAATGAATGAGTCTCTGTATGTGTGTGTGTGTGTGTACATTTCCCTACGCAATAACCCTGTCAATTTAAAGTCTACAGACTC
This sequence comes from Euprymna scolopes, assembly GCF_053919585.1. Lineage (NCBI taxonomy): Eukaryota > Metazoa > Mollusca > Cephalopoda > Sepiida > Sepiolidae > Euprymna > Euprymna scolopes. The sequence continues at coordinate 43,021,044 of NC_136524.1, read as the reverse complement.
GAAATTTGATATACAGGGTACTAAAATTTGGAAAAATCTTTGTGATCGGTCTTCGGCCAGAAATTTTGCTGTTAAGGGGTCAAAGTTCAACGATTTGACCTTTGAGCACTCTACCAAACTCCTCCGACAATTTGGGGTCTAAACACTTGAAATTTTAGATATACAGTTCCTTGGACATGAATCTAACTTAATAACTTGATTTGAGCCCAAAACAATAAATTTTAAGAAGTCATAATAGGGGGTCAAAGTTAAAGAAAATCGACCGCTTTTTTTTTGCTCAACATACACCTACAAACACCCGGGCAACGCCGAGCTGAAGTGCTAGTATAATATAAATGAAAAAAAAAATATATATATATATATATGTAAAAAGGATTTTATAATGTATGAATAAATGTATAAGACATTATTAATAAAAAAATTAATGAATATGTGTGAATGAAAAAAGTATTAGTGAAAAATGTAGGGACTTAAATGAAAACAACTGATTATTGAATGACAATGAATTAAGTATTAATGTAAAAATTAATGAAAATGAATGGAAAGAATGAAAAGGTTATACGCATGTGTCTTATGGGTTTCTGAAAAATTTATACGAAAATACATACACACAAATTTTATACTTAGCAAAATATATACACACATTTTGTAGTTAATAAAATACGCACACACCAATTTAATACTTAGCCAAAATACTGCATACAAATTTTATACTTTGCAAAATACATGCACACAAATTTTATACTTACCACAATACATACACATAATTTTTATAATAAATAATATACACAAAAAATTCTATACTAAGCAAAATACACACACATACACAAATTTTGTATTACCAAAATACATACGCACAAACTTTATACTTTGCGAAATACATACACACATTTTGTACTCAATAAAATACACACATATGAATTTGATACTTAACCAAATTACTGCACACAAATTTTATACTTTGCAAAATACATACACACAAATTTGAAACTTACCACAATACATACACATAGGTTTTATAATAAATAATGTACACAAAAAAATCTATACTAATCAAAATGCACGCACACAAATTTTATATTACCAAAATACATACACACAAATTTTATACTTTGCAAAATACTTGCACAAAAAGTTTATGGTTAACAAAATACACACACACAAATTTTATACTTAGCAAAATACACACACAGATTTTGTACTTAATAAAATATACGCACACAAATTGTATGCATAGTAAAATACATACATACCTTTTATACTTACTAAAGCACATACACACAAATTTTATACTTAACAAAATACATATACACAAATTTTATACATTGCAAAATACACTTGCACAAATTTTATAGTGTTAAAGATACATACACATAAATTTTATACTTTTCCAAATACATACGCACGAATTTTATACTTTTCAAAATACATACGCACAAATGTTATACTTACCAAAATACACACACACAAATTGTATATTTAGCAAAATACATACACACAAATTTTATACTTTTCAAAATACATACACACAAATTTTATACTTTTCAAAATGCACACACATAAATTTTACACTTACGAAAATACGCACACAAACTTTATGCTTTCCAAAATACATACATACAAATTTTATACTCAGCAAAATGCAGACACAAATTTTACACTTAGTAAAATATATACACACAAGTTTTGTACTAAATAAAATATACGCTCACAAATTTTTATATTTTGCAAAATACATACACACAAATCTTATACTTACTAAAATACATACAAACAAATTTTATACCTTTCAAAATACATACACACAAATTTTATACTTTGCAAAATACATACATGCAACTTTTATACTTAGCAAAATACATGCACACAAATTTTATAATAAGTAATATACACACACATACATTTTATACTTTGTAAAATACATACACACAAATTTTATACTTAGAAAAATACGGACGCGCAAATTTTATACTTACCAATATACATACACGCAGATTTTATACTTAGCAAAATACATACGCACAAATTTTATACTTAACAAAATACATACACACATTTTATACTAAGCAAAATACACACATACAAATGTTATACTTAGCCAAATACATACACGCAAATTTTATACTTAGCCAAATACATACACGCAAATTTTATACTTAGCAAAATACATACACACAAATTTTATATTACCAAAACACATACACGCAAATTTTATACTTAGCAAAATACATACACACAAATTTTATACTTAATAAAATATACACACATAAATTTTATGCTTACAAAAATACACAAATGCTCACAAATTTTATACTTAACAATATACATACACACAAATTTGATGCTTAATAAATACAATACTTTTATATTACCAGTATAGCTTCCAGGCAACATCATGTAACTTACTTGACTAAAATATGACAAAACACAATTATGTTTTTTTCAGGCAACACGGCCTGTAAACCTAACTGCTATATATGGTATCTTCAGCACTACTAGATTACTATGTATAACCTACTAAAGTTAATACCGCAATATTGCGCACGAGAACCTGATACTGCTATTATTAATATTTATTGTATATAGCATGACTTTTTTGATTTCAGAAGAATTTTCGATCTGTATACATCTTGGAGATAAATAAATGTTTCAGATGGGAAGTTAATCCATGTAAAATCTGGAGATAAAAAAAAGTTATGTAACTAATATGTATAAGTCTTAAACTTTAAAGTTTTACAGACTAAGAGAAAAGATATCTCTCGTGCTGACAATTTTCTTATGAAGCAATTCCCTTTTTTGATTGGTTGCTAGCAGAACGTGACTTCATTTTATTGGCCAGTTCCTGTCGCCAGTGTCTATAAGTAGAGCTTCCCAATTTTCGTTAATCATACCTTCTACTTATAATGAAAAAAATTGCAACATTATGCTTGTACTAAGTCCGAGAACCACTCGAGGATAAGGATTAATGAGTGCCATGTGGCCGCTGAGACAACACTGTGATATTCGGTAATAGTAGAACGCGAGGAGTGCTGTTTATTGAAAAAAATGTTTTATTAGCATTTTAAACGATAATTGTTCAGACAGACAATTCTTTCAGAAGTTCGCAAAATGAAAACAAAATGCCGATCAAGATTAAACGTCAAATTACAAGGTAATTTGACGTTCTATTATTTGGACTATTCATGTTATTGTTCTCGTCTTGTATACTGTTTTCACAACGTTTTGACCGGTGTAACCTCCGAATTTCTCCAGGTGCGTTTTTGTCAAACTTGGAAATTTTTAATATCCAACCTGGGAATGTTTGCGGGATTTCGAACGGGATTCTTTATTTAATCTATATGTATAGCTTGAAAAAAGTCGCAGATTACATTGGCCGAAATATTGTGCTGACAACATCTAAGATAGGAAAACACAGTGATTTCAATAATCTAAACTAGCGGAACCTGTGGAAATTGCACAGCGGCATGATTCATATGTAATATGTTGCTGCAGGGTATTTTGTGGCGTTCAGGCGATATTATTGTAGCCCTTTTGTTAAAACTGTAAAAGTAATTATCTAAGTAATCTGGTTAATGCAGTGTCAGAATATATCTGGTTATTGCGGTGTATCTCCAATATCCTTATAGGAATCTGTGACATGTTTCCATTGTATGGACATCCGACGCGAACGGAAACCCCGCGATATCATTATACCATCTTCTGACAGAACAGATACTATTCTTGGATCATAGTCAGAAGACCAAGAAGGTATATTTTAATTTCACAGACAACCCAAAAACAACATCATTAAAAAATACATTATGTTGTCAATGATCGGGAGATCCTATTTATTTAAAAAGTAGGATGAAAGGTGATAACATACTACGAACATTAAATTAGCGTATCTATATACTAATTTAATGTTCGTAGTATATTATCACCTTCTATCCTCTTTTTAATAAATAGGATCTCCCGATCGAATAATCTGGAAACTGTAACACACGTACGTATATACGTACGTTGCAGGTTATTAATATATATTAATACGTTATATATATTAATATATATTAATAACCTACGTTATATGTTATTAATAATATAGATTATAGAACATGCGAGCATGAAAAGTAACATGGTTAAGCTTAAACATGGAAAAGTAAAGGACTAGTTGTTAAAACTGGAAAAGAAAAGGACAAGATATTCTAGTAAAAAATATAATAAATTTATAACTTAAAATATTGCAGCATTAAGAATTGATTATATAATGTTATAAATTTTTCTATTGTAATCCATGATTTTTCCAGATTTCTAATAAATTCACTTGCTCTTTGTTTAATTTCAGTCTTATTTTTTGTCCTCATAAACACATATGTAATAACAATGTATGGCACTCGTCTGCTTTCAATAAAATTCCCCCAATTATCTCCCTTTCATGCTTTCATTATCTCTGTTTCACTTGTTACTTCTCTTTTCACGACAGTAGTCGCTAAAACGACGATGTTGCTATGGAAATCAGTCATAAAAAGCGTTGCCCACCTCTTTACATATGCTTACGACTTTGAAGAAAATTCATCATAACTTTTGTTTTACTGAACGAAAATTGAATTTTTTTCTTTTCATAAATTAGCTGAGAAGGTGATCTATAAACTGTAATAATTGTTTGAAATTTGGTCGAAAAATGAGTGAGCAGTGAAGCTTTAAAGCAGTTCTAAATGACTAAAACCGTGGCTACCGAGAAAGAAGGCCGATGCATATGATAGCGTAACGTCACTTCCTAATTAAGTTGTAGTTATAGACAGCTTCCGGTATTCAACCACGTGGTCATGCTAACAGACATACAAAAAAATATGGCTACCAATATGTGTTACCGATTGTCCATGTATGTTCTAAAGAGAAGGAACAATTCTCTATTCGGATAATAATTATTATAATTGCACATTTGGGATAATTTTAATCAAAATATTGTAAGTGAATTCGTGTTTGAACTTTTATTTTTATCGGAGAAAGTCGAATATTTAATTTAATTAATTATTTTTTTTTTTTACTGCAAAAGAAACACTTTTTATGTAATATTTTTCAGTCCGTTCTTTTTTTTTTTTTTAATAATAAATAAAATTTTCACTGAGTATTTTAAAATATTTTAAAGTAAGCATTTTTCACGGCAGTTTTTTTTTTTTAGCGATCGATGAATTATCAATATTTTAGCACCGGGCGTACCGTAAGATGGGGTGACTCTGACCACCCCGGGTGATTGAGCCATTAAAATAAAATAAAAAAAAATAAATGTGTAAATAACTCTGCAGCAAATATTTGCTGCTGCGCTACAACACGTCTGTAAAATTATGAAATCGTATAGGACCTGGAAATTCTATTTAAAATTCAGAAATAATATATTATTATTATTTTAATTTATATTTATTTTAAAAGATCAAAGTCACCCAGGGTGGCCAGTATCGCCCCAGTTTACGGTAATTTATTTCTTTGAAATATTTTTAAAACTTCAAGTTTGTTTTAAAATTTTAATTGTAAATAATTTACATGACTGGTTTGTATTACTATACACATAGATTCGAAAAAGTTGTCACAAAACAAATATATAACAAATAAATGTTATCAAAGGTAAGATAAGTTACTTTTCTACCTAACATGCCGACATTTTTCTTTTTAAAATATACCGCTAAACATTACGATTTACAAACCGATTACACGTTTTAAAGTGAGTAAAAACACTAAAAACCTTTCCAGTTAGGTAGAAGAGTAACTTATCTTGCCTTTGATAACATTTATTTGGTATATATTTGATTTTTTAACACTTTTTCGAATCTATGTGTATAATAATACAAACCACTAAAAACATATCCAGTTACGTAGAAAAGTACCTTATCTTTCCTTTAATAACATTTATTTGTTTTTTGACAACTTTTTCGAATCTGTGTGTATAGTAATACAAACCCAAAATTTAATTTGACTTGAAAATACTATTTAAATACACGTGCGTACACTGCACAAGCAGCCTTATTCTTATAATTATTATAGTAATAATAATAATAATAATAATAATAATAATAATAATAATAATAATAATAAAAAAACTGGTGTAGATGACATCGACTGGCGACACACCAACTAGTTGTGAAGAGTCAGAGAGGATGGGAAGATTGAGGGGAGAGAATACTGACCAAATCTCCACTGGAAGTGTGCAGTTCAAATCGGGTACTTTGGGGAGGCATTTTGTCACCCAAACCCCAGGAAACACCAATGACCGATGCTAACGAGAAATCAGTGACAACGGCTGTTGCGATAACATACAATCATCTGCACAAGTGGTCAAGAAGTTGAGAACACTGGAAATCTGGGGAGACTTGTTGTCACTTGGTCTCCAGGAAACACCACAGGTTACTGCCAGTGAGCGATCACTGATGATGGCTTGTGAGAAAACTGATGCGTTACACATTTTGATGAAAAACATGGGGGTTGGGAAATGGATATAAAAGAACAGAAAATCGAAACTTTAAATATAATTTCTGTCTTTAAAGCAATAGTTATTTAAATATTTCAACATATAATCTTGTGGGGAAAATCCAGCTTCTTAATAAAGGGCACTCTGGATAGGAACAAAAATAATCTCAGTCATGAAAGATTTCTCCTCCACCGACCGAGGACAGAAAATGAGGACAGAAAAGGTAAAGTGTAGCATCAAAACAGATACTACACTGTGATCTTGTTCCGAAGGCCAAAAAATATTTGTTTAATGTTTCTTTAATTGTTTGTTCCCTAAATTCATAATTCAGTTTTATCAGTTTTAAATTGTATATTGCTTTAAAATTACTTAATTTTGCATAGATAATGTTTATATTTTATATTGAATAAAGTTCAGTTTAAGTATTAATCGAACTGTGCTCCTTTTTAAAAATATTTTGTTCTTTTTCAAATGGCCCTTATATAGTACTGACAGTCTGACAAATCTTACCTACATTGCCAGCAGGCATTTTTCAGTTAACAGGCCTTCTTACACTCGGTGGCCGTGCTAAAACTGCCACTTAACCATATATTTAAACACAGCAGTGTTTGAATGATAATCTACGTTATCAATCCTTATGTCAAAACTTTGGAAATTTGATATGAATTAAATTTTTCGTGACAAAATTAATTCAAGAAGGGATCGAATTACAATTACAAAAGACAAGCCCAACATTAAGTATTAAACAGAGCTTTTCTCTACCTACTATTGCATGAAAAGAACTTTATCCCTGTATGTGAGTGTATGTGAATGAGTTCGTTCCCTACGGACTCCGAAAAGGCTGGGTGGATTTTTATGAAATTTGACACAAAAGGTAGATAGGTTTTGCATCGGAACACTTCAACAAGTATCGAAAATCGATAATTGAAAAAAAAATCAGATGAAAGAAGAAACATGCGATTTTGTCCCAAGTTAACAGCCTAACATTGCAAGGGCATTTTAGAAGTTTCATTACTACACAGGCAGAAAAGTCCGACGTATAAAAACAATAGTAGATTATTTAATATGACAGAGACGCGTCATGAACGTTTCTGTTCAAAGCACAACTGAACCATAATACTTAACTTTTTTCATTTTAAACTTAGATTTAAACGATTATCACCACACAAGCAGAAATGCCAGGCATGTAAAATCAAGAGGATATTCTTTGATATGACAGGGACTTGTTTGAAATAAATGCTTCTGTTTAGAGCACAATTGCAACGTGGCGACTTTTGTATTCAAATCTTTAATTCAAGCCTTTATATATAAAATAATAATATTATAAAATAAACAGTCGGTTCTCTATAGTGCAATGTCGACTTTAATGTATGGTGGACTAAATCACTGCGTACAGGCATGTGAAGCTTCTTCCAAGTGAACCATAATTGGGTCCCCAACTAAAGCAGGCGATCACTCAATTTCATTAAAGAATGAGCAATTTCACCGATTTCAATGAAAATCAAACTATAGGATTGTGAAAAATTCGTTGATCATCATTCAATACCGGGCAACATCGGTTACTCTGCCATTATATATATATATATATATATATATATATATATATATATAATTATTATTATTATTATTATTATTATTATATTATTTTATAGTAATTTATACTTAAGTATAGGGTTATATAAAATAAAACACCAGTATATATATATATATATATATATATATATATATATATATATATATATATATATATATATATATATATATATATATATATATAACTACTTCATTTATTCACATAAATTTAATATACGAAAGTATAGATTTATGCGTAAACTTTAAGTATTTACTTCAAAAGTGCTCAATACGTAGGTAGAGCTAGTTAGTAATTTATAAAATATATATGGCGATTAAGCTACACTGAATATTCGGCGTTTCATCCAACTATAGGATTCGTCAGGCTTATATATATATATATATATATATATATATATATATATATATATATATATATATATATATATATTCGTCAGGCTTATATATATATATATCCCACAAGACAGAGCATACAGTAGACAGCTGGTTTTTACATCAGAGTTTCCCTTCTAGATGCATGTCTTAACGAAGACTGGGGGTGCATCGCTCCAAGTGGATAAATGCGCCCCCAGATACCATCCTGGAAATTTCTATGATTCGGGGCGGTACATACGGCGCCTAGCCTTCCTGAATTGCCACACATCTGGTACTGGCCAGGCTGATCGTCGCTTAACTTTGGTGATCTCGGGAAAACCAGTGTGTTAACGTTATTATGCCGCAAGCCGTGTTTGGATATATATATATATATATATATATATATATATATATATATATATATATATATATATATATATATATAAAAGTGAACGTGTCTGTGTGTCTGTGTACATTTCCTTACGAAATAACTCTGTCAATTTTTAGTCTGCAGACTCGAAATTCGATATACAGGGTACTGAAATTTGGGGAAATTTTTGTGATCGGTTTTCGGCCAGAAATTTGGCTGTTAATGGGTCAAAGTTAAACGATTTGACCTTTGAGAACTCTACAAAACTCCTCCGACAATTTTCGGTCTAAACACTGGAAATTTTAGATATAGATTCCTTGGACATGTATCTAACTTAATAACTAGATTTGAGCCCAAAACAATAAATTTCAAGGGGCCATAGTAGGGGTCAAAGTTAAAAAAAATTGACCTTTTTTTTGCTCAGTATACACCTCCAAACACCCAGGCAACGCCGGGAACCCATGCTAATATATATATATATATATATATATATATATATATATATATATATATATATATATATATATATATTAGCTGTACCGGGCCACGCGTTGCTGTGGCTCAGTTTGTTAAAATGGAACACATTCCTCAAGAAAAATTGCATTTTGTTCGTTTATTTACTTTTAATAATTTTGGCAATTTTTTTAATCAATAAAAGTTGTTATTTTTTCCCCAAAACGAGATTAATTTTTTACCATAAATTGTTAGGTGAAAGTTTTTTTTTCAGGAAAACTTGCACTTTTTTTTAAAAAAGAAATTTGGCAGTAAGCGTTTCTCTTTGAAAACGGAATTTTTATTATAAAAAGAACAGATGAATGCTTTACATGAACACTGTAAATAGTTATGTGAATCCAGAGAAAAGTTTGATTCTTTTTTTCAAGAGAATGTACAAATTATTTTTTTTTTAACAGATGTTCAGAAAATAAACAGAAAAATACTTCCATCATTAATTATGCAGAAAAATAAATAAAATGTTGATTTAGTGTTTCAACATTATGCTTATAAATTACGATAAAACTTGCTGAGTATGCGCTGTTTTACGGTTGTTGTAAAAATGGAGCGGAAACTTAAATTTCGTTCCGTTTTAATCTTTCTTAATTTTTTTAATTGTGCCCCCCCAAACGAATATAATCAAAACAGTAACATTCAACAATTGTACTTTATGCATATAAAACACAAAATATTAAAAAAAAAAAGAAGTTAATAACGAAAGGGAAATAATTCCATTTTTAAACGGAAAAGTCAGTTTGGTATATCTTTTTGTTATTTTTTACATAAGTCCAGCTTACCATTCACATTGGAAATGTCGACATTTATAGGTTGTCGGGTACGTTTACAACGAATAAACACTCCAATTTAGTAGATGTATCAGAATTTTTGTAGGAATTTTTTACACCCCTATCACGAAACCGCGAATAAAATATAAAAAAAACTCGTAATTTCTCTTTTAAAAGTGGGTTGTTTATTTTCTTTATAGATTATACTTCCAAAATAAACTATTAAAGTTGTATTAAAGTAATAGAAATATTTTTTTAAACAGGAATGAATTTAAAGAACGCAATATTTTTCAATGTTTAAACTTTAAAAATCTATCAAAATTTTTCTATTGATTCCATTTTTACGATATTTTCAGGATCAATGTGAAATTTTATGCTCTTTCCAATAAACCGAATATAATATTTTAGACAAACGTTTTTTTAAAATTCACGCCCCCCATTTTCAAGTGTCTATTAAAAAGTTCGAAGTTTTTTTTTAAAACCACGTTGTTTGTTTTTTCTTTCGTTTTTTTTGTTTTTTAATGAAACCTTGGTCCTTGCTCCTTTAATTGAAAAAATAGGGCTAGAATTACATTTTTCGAGTAGTTATAAGCTTGGAAAGACAAGGGGTCGAATAATTGACGCCTCCCATTTTGAAATGTCTACTAAAAAGTAAATAATTAATTTACTCACCAAAGTGTTATATATCACAAATTGAAGAGAAAAGGGCAATAAATAATATTTTCAAATTTAAAACAAAAAAAGTAGTGTTTTTAGAAATTTACCTGTAAAGTCCGGAGTTTAAAACCTTTAAAAAAAACACGTTGTTTGTTTTTTTTAATAAAACTTTGTTCCTTGCTCCTTTAATTGAAAAAAAAAATTAGGGCTTGAGTTACATTTTTCGATGAGTTATAAGCTTGGAAAGACGGGGTGGAATTATTCACTATTTTTCACGAAATTTCTGATTCACCTACCAATTAGAACGGCTTTCCGAATAGACACCCATAACCTTGCCAGCATATCCGAAAAGCTGTAAAAGTTCACGTGTCGAATGTGAACGATGAGTTGGAGGTAATGTAAAAATGTACCGAATTTAAAAGGGAACGAAATTAAAATTTCCGTTCCATTTTTACAACAACCGTAAAGCAGAGCATTCTATGCAAATTTTACATAACTTACTGCATTAATGCTATTTTTTAAGCAAAAAAATCTATATATTTAGGTTTTGCTATAAATTCCTAAACTCATTTCACCCTAAATAATTTAGGTGACTGAAATAGGAACCTAATTGAATCTTTAATTTCCGGAACAGTACGTGAGAAATTCATTTTTCTTCGAGTTATATCGAATTCATTAATACGGACTTTAGGGTTTTTTTTCATAATGTTCCTGTAAAAATGATTTTTTATTGTTACAAATTACGATGCTTTATAAAAAGCAAAAATAAATTCTTGCGTTTTTATTTACTACTGAACACCATAACTTTAGTAAAGGTATTTTTTGTTTAAGCATTTTCACTAAGAGTTAAGTAAAAATAATTAGTTCATTATATTCTGCGATCATTATTTGATAAATACTGAAATTTTCATTAAAATTGGTTAATTTCCTGATTTTTGGTGAATTTTTAAGTAAAGGGAGGGGTCAAAATGTTTATACACTTTGAGCATCGGCATTCATTTTGTATGTACCTACTATTTTTCGATGAATATTTGATAGGAAAGTGACCACGTGCGGTTAATTTAAATTAAATTTCCATCACATGATTACATTATCAATAATCATGTGATTAAACCCATTGAAAATTTGCCGATATTGTAAACACATTCTGCGTAGTGGTGAGACCAAAATATCCTTTACATGCAGTGTTGGCAACTGAGATTTAAAAAAAAAAAACGCGAGATCAGGAGAAAGAAATCTCCAGGAAATCGCTAGATTTTTAACTTTTATCGTCTGAAATTTTCAAAAATCGCTAATTCACCACCCCCAAACTCCATATTTTAACTTCCTACCATAAAAAATTATAAATATAGTATATTCAATGCATAAAATGTTCCGTGTTTTCTCACTATATGTTTCTGGAATTATATTGAAGTGGTTAGCTCCCCAGAAGGCTTACATATTTTATCAGCTAGTTTTACCTGTTTTCTCAGAGAGGGTAGTTTTTTTTTGCAAGAAACAAATCATAAACTCAAACTTTTTATAATAAAAGTTAAATTGAAATATACTGCAAACTAAACCTCACAATAATGGTGCAACATATTTTGAAATTAGAAAAATAAAAAACAAAAAAAACTTTGTTTTAGCATGTTAAAATTATTTAGATTGGTAGATAATTAAATTCTACTGTATTGGTATAAGTTTTTTTGCTGTTGTTTCTTGCTTTTTACAATTTTCGACTAAATACTTCGAAATTAAGCGAGGTTGCTTAGATCGTATTTTAAACTAAACTTCGGAGGTTGGAATGCCCCCCCACCTAAAACGTACTTGGAAAAATCGATTTTATAGCGAGATTTAAGAATGCTTAGCCGAAAAAAGGTGAAAAACAAAACAAATAATCAATAAATAATTGTTACCAAAGGCAATAAATGCTACTTTTTTTTTTACTGACATGAATGAGTTTATTTTCTATTTTAAAGTATTTTCAAGCGCTTTTCTTTATTTTTTAATCTAAAATTGCGTGTGTGTGTGTGTGTATGCGAAATATCTTCAGGTTTTCTAGAATTCCCCGCTAGATTGCAAACGAAATCTCCAGATCTAGCAAAAAACCGTTAAATTGGAAACACTGGTCACGTGACAGGAAGCATTAATAAATAATTGTCCCTAAATAAAAAAATGGCCTATCGGTACAACCCCCCCACCTATTTATCATAGAAAAATTAAGTATAATGTTATAATTAAAAATAAATATATAAAAACACACATGGATATAGTAAACATATTATACCAAAAGGTGGAAGCCATCCGTCCAGTGGTTTTTTAGACTATTAATTGCGAACGAACCAAGAGTTATATATATATATATATATATATATATATATATATATATATATATATATATATATGTGTGTGTGTGTGTATATAATATAGCTTTCTATACATTGTAATATTAACTGATGCTTATACATGTGTATAATTATTTAATACTTAATTAGCAATATATATGTATATTATGTATCTACGTATATACTTGTATGTACGTATGAATTTTTTTTTATCAGTTTATAAATATATTTTTATTAATATTATTATTCTAACACTTTAATATATCGGCTTCGATAACAAAAGACCACAAGATCACTTGATTATTTCTTTTTTTTTTGTATTTTATTTAACTTTTTTTTGTTTGTTTTTACTGCTTGTTTTTCTTTTGTTGTTATTGTTGTTGGTTTGGTTGGTTGGTTGTTTGCTCTTGTTGTTATTTTGTTTTGTTGCTGTTGTTTTTGTTAGTTTACACGAAAGATAGAAGAGTTGCCCAAAGCAGAGTCTCAAACAACAAGGATTTAGGGGTGTGAAATACTAATTCGCTTGGAAAAAAAGACTTGATAGATGTAGCGAAAGAGGGAGAAAGAGAGAAAACAAACGAGAGAGAGAGAGAGAGAAAGAGAGAGAGAGATCGCACATGGGTTTGCACGCGCGTGCACATACACACACACACACATACACACACAAAAAATTTCACAAAAAGGACACACACAGAGAAAATAGTTAACATATCCCACACACTTTACAGGCACATGCACACAAAAAAGAATACTTAAAAACCACAAGTCCCTTTCACACGCACTAACAGATACAAATACACACAGCAGCTATCTTTAAAAAAATCCGCATACATTTACACACGTACAATATATAAATACACAATATATAAATACACACTATATAAATACACGATTTTTAAATACACAAAACAAACAAAACAAATAACAATCTATAAAAGCTAAAAAAGAAAAGAAATAGAAAAAATATATGTAGGTTTATTAACGACTGATCTTTAGGTGATAAAATGCTTCTAACACATTTTAAACAAATATACGTACATATATACAATTTTTATTACTCATTTACTATGGCTCCGTTCAATCTCAGAAGACAATGGATATTCCCTGTAGGTGTAATTGTGAGACAAGTGTTGCGAAATCCCAACCACACTTCTTATGTCCAGTGGCAAGGAATAATGCTAGAAAAAATGTCGAGATAAGCTTATCTCTGCTTGGACACACTCTCTCTCACTCACACACACACATACACACACATATATATATATATATAGTCATTCACATACACTACTGTTTCGTTGTATCATATCTAATCAATGCGGCTAGACAGGCAACTACCTCAAGGCAGGATCGAAACCCGACCGCCCAAACAATGGTCAAGGCTTCTCACCATAACGCTATATGGCTGCTGCTGTGCGGGTGGTGAATTAACAATGTCTTGACATCGTCCAAATGCCTAAGCTCGATTTGTTTACACAAAGAGCATAGCTTAATACGCAAATGGCAGTTTGTATATCACTTCATAATATGCTCAACCCAAGATCGGGAGCATTATATATATATATATATATATATATATATATATATATATATATATATATATATATATATATATATATATATATATATATGCGTGTGTGCGTGTGTGTGTGTGTATATATATATAATTAAATGATAATTATTCTGTTATACTTACAGACACAAGTATTCCATGCTTACGCAATCATCAGTCTATGAAGTGACAATTCTTGCCGGTAGGGAAATTCGAACGCAGCCACGAAGCCTCGTTTGACTCAATTTGCCAAGCCTTTACTTTAGGGCCACCAAATAATTGCCACAAGAATAAACGACATTGTCAACTAATAAATGCTCAATTCGAGTGCAAACATTAAACAATCGAGAGTGTTAGAACGACGGAAGTCGCAAACGTTGCATGAACGCTAGTTGATTGCCTCTTAGTTTATATTTCCCAGACTTTACGTAGCCTTAAGTATTCTTAAAAATGTTTATAATTGTAATTACATATGTGTGTGTACACACGCACGCATACACACACAAACACACACACACACACACATATATATATATGTATATTCTGTGGAAATATGATTTTTTCAATTATACTTAACTTTTTCTATATACAAATTCTTAATTTAAGAAGCTCAATGTGATTACAGAGCATATAACAAATAAATGACAAATATTATATTTCAATTTGTCCAGATTTCGTATATATCATCATAGAGTCGTGATCTTACAAGTTAAAAAAGTATGTGGGTGCCATCAGCTAGAATCGACATAGAAACTGTAGCATTCAAAGCTGGTGATGTTACCACTGTACCAATGTGACATTTAAATTTCTGCATATAAGTAGAGCCAGGGAATCAGGTAGCAGTAAAGGAATTCCAAAATCTAGCTGTTTGAGGGAATAAACTATTAGAGTAGAAAGCTTCCTAGCTTTTAGGGACGTCAACGATGAAGGGGTGAGATTTTGTTGCTAAGCGGGTTTGTCAGTTAGTACTGATATTAGTGTTGGGATGATTGAGCGGAATTGGGAATAGGAATAATCTGAAGTTTTGAGGGTATCAAAATTTTAGAAAATTTGCCTTTTATAAAGATGGCTTCAAACAAGTCATGGAACTACTTGGTGTACCTATTTACTATGCCTCCCCACGGGACAGAGTTAGACACCAGGGTCGTTTTTTAACGTGGAGAACTACTTGGTGTAAGGACATAACAATATTATTTCAAGATTAACACAAAAACAGCAAACAATAAGTGATAGCTGGATAGATTCCGACACAGAAAACAGCAATTCTCTTTTTTGTCATACATAAATCAAACACAACTCCTATACTGTGTGGCCCTGTCGGTGGGACATTAGAATACGCCGACTGCCCCCCCCCCCTGCAGAGGGTAAAAGTCCCTCAATGGGGGTCCTGGATATGACCTTAAATTATATCCAGTGGTGAGGCCCCAGCTTGTGGGCTTTGGGGAGTGTGGAACCACCCTTTAAATACCATTGCTCCCAGGTCCACTCTGACCCGGAGTGGTAGTACCTGTTAGAGTCCCAACTATGGGTTAAATAGAAACCGACGTGAAAACAACAAATATATTCTATTAAAAAAAATTTCTTCAAAATCTTTGGATTCGGCATTAAATAACCCGAAAAGGGTTGATATGCCGTAAAACAAAAACAACCAAACCTATACTGTGCGAGATAAGGCACAAAATAAGAGCGGGAAATGTAAGACTTATGTCCGATTCCAAAAGCGATTCTTTTCATTTACTGTTTTCTTTGTTCAAAACAATTTTATATAACTTTTACTATTGATAAAATGATCAACATGTGTTGATTTTTAAACTACAAGTAAAATTAAAATGTCTAAATCATAGTAACGAATTTAGGGGGAAAATTGCACTGGCAAAAAAAAAAAACAACAGAAAAAACACACACACACAAGCAAAAACGACACGAGTGAATAATAAGAAGGTAAAAAATGGCGCAAGTGGAAATGTGTATAACAATCTCATGATGAGTTTATCAAAATCTTGGATAAAATACATAAAAAGGGAAACATTTATATGTTTATCAAATTAAAAAAAAGTAAAATCTAGATTTAAAAGTGGACGCGGACTCTCCACTAAACCGTTCCCTAACTCTCCCTCCAAAATAAATTTAACTGTTTTTTGATGATTTAGCAATTTTTTAATAGAATCGGTTATTGTATCAAAATCAGAAATTTAGAACAGAATCGGTTATTGTACCCGAATCGGTGATTTAGAACAGAGTCAGTAATTATATCAGAATCGGGAATTTAGAGCAGAATCAGTTATTGGCTCGGGATCAGGAATATAAGGCAGAATCGGTTATTGTATCAGAATCGGGAACTTAGAACAGAGCTGGTAATTGTATCGGAATCGGGAATTTAGAACAAAATCGGTTAGTATATCGGAATCGGAAATTTAGAACAGAATCAGTTATATTGGAATTGGAAATGTAGAACAGGATTGTTTATTGTGTCGGAATCAGGAGAATATTGGAATCGTCCCATCACTTGTTAGTATACATAAGACGTCGTTCTTGCGCTAATGCAATTCCCCCCCCCCCCAAAAAAAAGGAAAAAAAAGAAGAAGATTTTCTATCATTTTAGACCAGGGAGTTTCTTTTTACAATATACTCATTGGTGGTCTCTGAAGATTCTGAATTCCTGATCTATAATCTACAAAATATTGTTATTATTGGAAATTTCTATCATGTTCTGTACAGTCAAGACCAAAAATAATTTTCTTATACAAAACAACCAAACCAATCACCATGAATAAGTATTTGAAGATATATAGAACTCGGAGTAAAAAAAACGTTTTGCTAAAATTACGAGATTCGGCATTAAATAACCGATAACGTGTTGATATGACGTAAAACAAAACAATCAAATCAAGAACTTGAATCATGAAACATTTTTTCTCTCTACAAAAATTACCATAGTTGGCATTAAATAAACCAAAAAAGGGTTGATACGCCGTAAAAAAAAACAAAAAAAAAACAAAAAAAAAACAACCAAACGAAATTATGTGCGAAATAAATTTATTCAGGCAGCATTATGATCATACAAAAGTCAAATACGTCATAGGATGGAGTACTGTTGCAATATTCTGGAGATGAGCTGCTTATTCTATCCTGTTATTGCAGGGTAGAAAACTCGTTTCGAAATCTAGTAGACGAATAACTTTTTCCTCTCTACTACTTTTTTCTCACAGAGGAGACGTTGCACGTCTATCTCTGCACTGTTGTAATATCAAGCTTTAATCTATGGTCAAAACATTTGCAACTAACACTCGTCTAGCTACAACAACTGTCATCAATTTCCTTCACTCTCTATCAATGCATAAAACCAAAATGAAAATTCCATGAACAAAGTTTCTTTCTTAACAACTGCCTGCCTGTGAAACACAATACCGTGAAGTTGCTTCCTAGCTGACTTTAACATAGTTGCTTTCAAGTCTAACGTAAATAAGTTCCTGTTGAGCCATCGTCTTAAATAATTATATCCTATCAAAGTTTTACCGTTACTGATCATCTCGGTATTGTATCACCGTCTGCCTTACACTCGTTACACTTCTCGAGTGGTCTCTGGGCCTTGATGACCTGGATAAGTGATGATCTTGAAGTAGAAAAACACACAAGAATAAGAATTGCAAACACTAAACAATAAATATATATGGATACGATATTGTTTAAATAAATATTAACAATTACCTTTATACCTACACAGAAGTGTTTCATGCATTTGCGCTAAAGTTAACCGCTGTATCTTAAGTCCCTAAACAATGCTGAACTTTAATTTTTAAAGGGGCTCTCTAGCTATATTTAAAAAAAAAGAAACTGGTGCTCCATGCGTACGCAATTATTACTGTAGGAAGTGGTAATTACTGTGGTTCAAGGTACTCGAATCCAGTCCCAAAATTCTCATTTGACTTCATAGGCTAGCATTCTACCTTAAGACCACCGGCAATTAACGCAATGATTAAGAGAAATGAAGTGTCCATAAATGCCGAGTAAGCGGGAATACATAGTAAACAGTCAGAGAGTATTCAAGAACTGCAAGTCGGAATGTTATACGAATAGTTGAAGATTAATTACGTAAACGTTATCTACCTTTCAACGATCACGTCACAGGAGGTGAAGTGAATTTTCAAAACTTAGAGAAATTTATTTTTTGTCACCTCTGTTTATATTTTACTAACATTTATATCATTTAAATATTATTTAATTATCTATAATATAAATCTCAAACGTCTGTATGTATGTTTGTATGTCTCGCTAAAACTTTTGACACACGCAACCAACACTAACAAAATTGGTATCGCTTGAAAATTCAGTCTCTCGGCCGACAAATATCCAAATATCGGCCAAAAACATCAATTCTTTCCTCATCAACTGGGCCGTTTTTGACAAGAAGGGGGTCTCCTTTTCAGTCCAAATTTTGGCAAAATAATCATGCGTCTTGCAATAGCAGCTTTATTTGAACGGTAGGGACGTGGTATATCACAGTGGTCTCGGCGGTTAAACCGTTCGCTTTTTTTCTCACTTCCTTTTCCTCTTAGCGTTACAGGTTCGAGCCTACCTGCCTGCTTACTACTTTTATGCGCTTGCACGGGTACTCGCTGCTATTTAAATTTTTTTTAGGGATGTGGTTAATTTTGTTTTTGTTGGAAGCATTTTCTTATGGCTTTGTTGCTCAATACCGTTACCATAAAACCTCTCCACATCCGGGCAACGCTGGGTACCCCTGCTTGTTTATAATAAATAAAATAATGTATTATTATTTTTTTTTATCTATTAGTATTTCCCTTTGCTGCTGAAGTCAAACACGGCTGTCAGTTAATAATTCTTTACCGTGTTTTTTTTAAATGTTTGTGAGGATACATGTTTTGTAGAAATAGAAATAAGTCTTAACGCTGTTCAAATGGACACGGAAAAATTTAATTTTGAACCTGATGAGTCATTACTCTTTTTATAAGAACAACAATAATATTTAAACATGTAATCAATAACTGTGCATGGAATGGATAGCATAATACTTGCTTCGCTTTACCTTATCGTAACAAAGTTCCATATAAAACTTTAGTAGGATCGGCTCAGTAGTTTCTGAGACAAATTAGAACGTCAGACAGACAGATGAGGAGAAATATGATATAGATAATTAAACAAAAACAAAACACAAAATCAACTCGTGCTTACTTTCATTTCCTAAAATTTGCCATAAGGGTTGATTTTTTGCTAACCCTGATTAAAAATAGATTTGTAGCTGCCATAAAGTGCAGCTATTTTCTGTGCCTCCTTCTTTCCGCTTCAGCGAGACTATACTAACAAGCAACTAGTCTACAGAGAAAAATCAATTAAGCACAATACTATAGAGAAAGTATACTCCATAAAGGACAAATGTCTGTTCATATCTCGAGCTAAAAGTTGAAAAATACACAACAAACACCCACAAAGTTCCTATTTAATAATCGGTGTAACCCCAGGTAAATCTCTACTTACATATAAAAAAGCACTTTGCCTTTGTGTGTGTGTGTGAATGTGTGTGTATGTGCGCACGCGCGTGTGTGTAAGTCTGTGTGAATGTAAGTTCGTTCCCTATTGACTCGAGAACAGCTAGGCTGATTTTTTTTTTTAGATTTCACACAAATATAATTTATGTGTCAGGTAGTGTTCTTAGCTAGGTCTTGTATCGTAATGCTTATAAGTATCGAATGTCGATAATCGAAAAGGCCGATTTAAGAAGAAACATTAAAATTGGCACCCTTATACAACCTAATATCACAAGTGCATGTGAAAAGTTTTATCACTACACAAGCAGAAGGTCGTGGCGTGTAAAATCAACAATTGTGTTCTAAACAGATTTTGAGCACAACTGGCGCCACTTGACTGTTGCATTTTCAACTTTAACTAAAGCCATTATATAGAAAACAATTTTATAAAATTAACAGTGGGTTCTCTACAATGTAATGTGGACTACTATGTATTGTGGACTAAGTCACTGCTAGGGGGCATTTGAAGCTTCCACTCGGTGCCCTGCGAGGGCCCCCGATTAGAACAGACATTCAATCAAGAATGCAAAGTATTGATTTTTAAAATTAGACCAAAATAATCAAGTTAATTAACAAATGAGTTAAAACATAACAATCGCATGACATATTAATAATATTATCTCGGAAAATGTTAAATTAAGCTTCATGAAATATGGATATGAATATGGATATATGAGGAGGGTACACTAAAAATACTCCTTAACAACTTCTAATAGCATTAGAACAACAAAGCTTGGGCAAGTAGTTAGTTTTTCTCTACGTAGATCTCACCCAGAGTAACACATATTTGTGTTTCATTAAATATCAAAACATGTCCTTAAACAGCATACGCATTTAGAGTATTTCAGTTTTTGGACAGCTCTCTCTCCCTCCCCCTCTCTCTCTCTCTCTCTCTCTCTCTCTCTCTCTCTCTCTATATATATATATATATATATATATATATATATATATATATATATATATAACTACTTCATTTACTCTATTTAAAGTATAGATTTACGCGTCAACTTTAAGTATTTACTTCAAAAGTGCTCAATACGTAGGTAGAGCTAGTTAGTAATTTATAAAATATATATGGCGATTAAGCTACACTGAATATTCTGCGTTTCATCCACTATAGGATTCGTCAGTGACGAATCCTATAGTGGATGAAACGCAGAATAGTCAGTGTAGCTTAATCGCCATATATATTTTATAAATTACTATATATATATATATATATATATATATATATTATATATATATATATATATATATATATATATATATATGGGTGTTTACTAGCGGGGTACCCGGCGTTGCCCGGGTGTTTGTAGATATGTGTGTTGGGGAGTTAGATCAAAAGAGAAAACAAAAATTTTTGTTAGGAAGGTAGGCTGGAAAACAAATAGGTAGGATCGAACCCGGAACATTGAGGCGAAAAACTTGATAAGTTACCGCTCACCCACAAAAGGAAAGTAACTGAAACGAATGTCAATTTAACGTTTTAAACGCACAAGTAACAGGTGCGCGGCGAATTTGCTTAGGTCAAAGGAAATTAAATTCCGCACTTAATTTTAACTTCGGGGTAGTTCTTTTGGGTTTGTTTTTTTTTACCTAACTTTGCCTAGTTTTGTTTCCCCAACGTGTTGGGGGAAACCAGCTCCCTCTTTATTAATGGGAGTGTCCGAATGAAAGCAATTGTTTTATATGACGGTTTTCACCGATATTGCCCAAACGTCCATTGCTTTCTGGATGCTCCCGGCCCCGTAGGTGGAGAACCGCACCTTAGAAGTTTCGCTTTTATACGAAAAAGCCGAATCAACACGTGAGTAGCCAAAATAGAAAGAATTGGGTAAAAGTTGGCGTAAATAAATCTAGACGCGACACGCGTTCGCAAATCCTAGATATTATTATCTAGGGGGTATATAAACAGATCTAAGGCATAGTAACTCCCGCCACCCCGAGAAACCCGGCGAAAAAAACCTTTCTTGGACATACAAAAACTCGCGGCCCATTTTTCCTTATATATATAATATAAACCTGAATGTGTGTGTGTGTGTGTGTATGTGTGTGTATGTGTGTGTGTGTGTGGTCACGAATAGGCTCCTATATGGTTGACTATTTTAAAAAACTGATTACATATAATGATAGAAGATGTATCGAGACACCAGAATGGGTATGTTTGATCTGGAAGAACGGTGGTAAATTAAAATTGTGGGGTTTGCGTTCGCCCCTGGTCCACAAAGCATGGAAATAAAAAATTAAAAAATTAAAATATCAAAAACGTTTACAAGTGTTTTTGATATAGATGTACATAATAATACTTTGATAAGTATGTTAAGTATGTTTTAACTTAAATAGGGATGGTATAATTAAATTGTGGGGTCTGCGTTCGCGCCTGGCCTCCATGGAATGGAAATAGGCACACACTTTAATAAAGACTTTTCATATCTATTCGCGTAAGTATACTTCGATAATTATGTTTCAGTTTAAAGAAATATGGTATAATAAAATTATTTTATAAATTATAGGGTGTTCGTTCGCACCTGACCTCCATAGAATGGAAATATGTCACAAAGTTTAACAAAGTTTTTTAATATAGATCCACAGAATATTGTGATAAGTGTTTCAGTGTGAACAGGTATGGTATAACAAATTATGTGGTTTATCTATTTTATTTTTACTTTCATCATATTTGCTTTGGTTTTGATACCCTCAAATTCGAAGCTATCTCTTTACAATCCTTCCTTTTAATAACCTATCATACTTTCATAAATCAGAGTCCATTTTCTGTAGGCGGTTTTTTGAACCCAGTCAACGACGGGTACTTTTGCTAGTATATACACACATATATATATTTATATATATGAATTAGATACTAGCAGGGCCCGTGTACTAGCGTTTCCCAGGTGTAAGTATGACACAGCCAGAACAGACGTGGTAAAGGATCCCACTCTGATGGAGTTGATGGAGTTTTTTAATTGTTCGAAGTTTTCTTTAATCCGATATTCCCTCAATCCGATAAAAGTACCTTATCAATTAACCAAATTTACAAGAAGAGTACTAGATTTTGAAAGAAGGGGTTAGTATTTAAGTAGAGTAGCTGTAATGATGTTAAATGTACGGAATAAGAAAGTAAGTATGGACGACACGGTTGTGAAAAATGTAGCAAATGTATCAAAGTTCCCGGTATGTTCAAAGGGAGTAACAATAGACAGCAATGACTGAGTGAGTATCTTACTTCTGCCTGTAAATAATACTTGTTTGGGAGAGTGACTTTCATTAGAAATATTATAGGAATTTACGATATTGAATAATATTGACTTATAGTATACGGAAAACATGCAGCAGCTATTGGAAGGTAGTGTGGCCATATTTTATTCATGTGATATATTTCGTCTTTTTTTATATTTAGAATGTCTCCAGAGCACCAATCTGCTACTAAAACTATATTTTTCGAGTTGCCTCGTTCATTCCTTACGAAGAGACCATTAAGAAACGATAGGATAAATAATTTTTACATTTCAATTTGAAATAAAAATAATGCCTCATTTACTGGCTTTCAAATTGGCATTTGCTTCTTGATTGCATTAAATGCTGTAAATGCCTATTTGTCTCCCAAATAACGAATTTTCTTTCTACATTTAAGGTGTTACTAGAGTGATGATCAACGAATATTATTTATGCAGAATACAAATCGTGCTATTTTCAAACAGGACATTCAATTTCACACGGTATTGTTTATTTATTGAAATATTAGTTGAAAGTACATAATATTTGCAAAAAGGATCTGCCATCAATGTTAAGTATGGGCGTTTAAATAATTACGTTATTATTTTAGCACGTTACGTACTCCGCATAAGTAATCACTTGTTAACTGATAAAAGAATTAATATATCGCACATATTAAAAAAATATATGATGTGTGCCATATAGGAAATACTTTTGGTAAT
This sequence comes from Euprymna scolopes, assembly GCF_053919585.1. Taxonomy (NCBI): domain Eukaryota; kingdom Metazoa; phylum Mollusca; class Cephalopoda; order Sepiida; family Sepiolidae; genus Euprymna; species Euprymna scolopes. The sequence continues at coordinate 42,997,000 of NC_136524.1, read as the reverse complement.
TGGTTGTCTTTGTTTTACGGCAGGTTATTTAATTTTTTAGGTTATTTAATGCCGAATCCAAAGATTTTGAAGAAATATTTTTTAATAGAATATATTTGTTGTTTTCAAGTCGGTTTCTATTTAACCCATAGTTGGGACCCTATCAGGTACTACCACTCCGGGTCAGAGTGGACCTGGGAGCAATGCCAATTAAAGGGTGGCTCCACACTCCCCAACGTAAAATTCCGGACATACACTGTTCGCACGTGAGATCTGATTGGACGTTAAAAGTTAAATTTTTAAAAGGAAAATTAAGCAACTTCGTTGCCCATCTCTGTGCACGATTCGCAGTGTTCGAACTAAATATTGCCAACAATGATCTATGGTGCTTTGCAATATAAATTCTCGAACGTGTAAGTATTTATATATTAACATTTTTTTTTTTAGCTTATTTTAATTTGTAATACAGTCTATTTCATTACAG
>NC_136524.1:42971537-42991537 GCF_053919585.1 Euprymna scolopes | reverse complement strand
AACCAATCAAAGAACATTAGCAATGCTATCAGGAGAATCACAAGAGAAGATCTACAGACAGTATCTGCAAACATTGTTAAACGTGCCCAGAAATGCATAGATGTCAACGTCCTTTTTCTCACAACTTGTCCTGAACTATATTCAGTTTCCGTTCTGTCTCCTCTTGGATCTTCCGACGACTCTGTTGTATCAATTAAGATAAAAATGAAATGTAAAGTTCTCCGACGTATCTCTCCATCATACGGTATATCGATACACTATGGCTGACTGGGATAGCTTCCGTACATTTACATCAGATCTACCTCTGCGTTCCATATTTAATATAGTATCAGACCTGACGCAATGGTTAATTGTAGGTATAGACTGTTTCATACCATCGAAAAAGTTCTAGCTAAAACCTAACAGCCAGCCATAGTTCTCTCCAGAATGTGCTGCTGCCATTGCGCACAGAAATCCTTTTTCCATTGCTTCCAACGTAATAAATGCACTGAGACTAAAGCCGCTTTTAGAACTACCAGCAACTATTGTAAGAAAAAATAAAGAACGCAAGAGAGTTGTATGCTCAGTCCGTCAAGTCCAAAGTAGCCGAACAGCGGCTTGGTTCCCACCAGTTTTGGCAAATAGCAAACAGAATCATGAACAGAAGCTATGTGATATACAAATATCTGTACGTGATGTGGACAAGCTAATCAAAAACCTTGATTCCAATAAAGCAACCGGCTCTGACGGTATTCCAATTATAGTACTCAAAAAACTTCAACCAGAACTAGTATCTATATAAGAGACAGGCATGTCCAAGGATGGAGTACTGTTACCACATATGGGCAGGAGCTGCTAGAAAAGACTTGCTCGCCTTGATGGAGTTCAAAATAGACTTTGTAGTCTCGTAGGAGGTCATGTTTTCTTCTCTGCAACCTCTATCTCACAGAAGAGATGTTGCGAGTTTGTCTCTGATTTACCGTTATTTTCATGGCAAGTGCTCGACTGAGCTTCAATCTATGATAAGTGGTGATGCCTATGTAAAAAAAAAGAAAAGAAAAAGAAATTCCAGCATCATTTATAACACTACAGGTAATTTAAACAATGCTACAGGTAAATCATTTTATTTAAACTTAGTAATACAGCAGAATCCCGGGATACGGTGGCCCTAGGATACGGTGGCCCTAGGATACGGTTTTCTTTTCGGATTACAATGTGGAATACAATGCTTTTCCGGTCCCTGGTTACGGTATTTTGTCCCGCCTTAGGTGTTATTTATAATATTATTTGATTATATACATGCGTATTGTATACTGTACTGTATCTTGTTGCTAATTTTAATGGCGTATCCCTGGGGTTTACTGTAGTTTATAAACACGCCTTGTATTACTATTTTTACACCCATTGCATCTCTAAACTACCAGCCGTTGACAGAAACTTGTGTAATCCTTGAAGATCACATTCGTCAAACAAGATGATCTCAGGTTTAATGTAAAAACAAAAATTGAATGAAACTGAAACGAACTTTTATTGAAGTATAAAAATATTTCGAAAATGTAATTCTTTAATAGGTTAAAAATATTTTTAAAAATTCATGCGAAATCCTGCCTAATTATTTACACATTATTTTTTTCAAGTTTTATGAGTATGCTGCTTTCGTATTTCGTTTAAGTGTCACAGTTTCTGTTTTTACATAAATCTCAAAATCACATAACCATCTTGTTTGACGGATGTGATCTTTATTAAAGACTAGCCCGGATGCCCGGCATTGCCCGGCATTGCCCGGGTGTTTGGACGTGTGTGTTCAGCAAAACATTTTTAAAAAGTGGTAGTAGGCAGGCAGGCTCAAACCCGTACGGCGAAGGAGGAAAAGAAAGTGAAAAAAAGTGACGTCTTTGCCGTTGCGTCCATCGCAAAACCGGAAGTGGCGAAGGTTTAAATTAAGACTAGTTAATTGAAATGAGGGGATGACTTTCGAAAATATTGGCGAAAAAAGCGACCTCTCCTTCTAGAAAAATACCCAGTTGAGGGTGAAGTAATTAATGTTTTTAGCCAATTTTTCGATATTTGTTGTCCAAAGGAACGAGTTTCAAAACAAAACCAATCTTGTGAAAACCGTCATCTCTGTGAAAAGTTTAAGGCATACATACGTACATACATACACGTATACATACATTTAAACAGACAGGTAAGATTTATATATTTTAGATTACCGAAACTGGAACCAGTGCTTACTTTTAACACTGCATCTGTGAATTTGCCCATGAAACCACAACTAAGGTTACATCTAAACCAAATTTAATCTCAAAATAAATAGTGGACTACCACCAGCAGGTGCAGAGTAACCAAACAAATTAATGGCGCGCTACACATAAAGTTATTTGTCGTCCGCTAGATAAGCTAGTTTAGCGGCAGTAGGTTTATAAAGTTATATCTCGTGATTTTGCCCGTGTTAAAACACGCACCGAACCGTCAATTGCTGGGGAAAATGGTGTTGTACACTTGTTTCGACTACCTCGTCGCCAGTATAGCATCTTGCAGGTGAGTAACAAGCAAGCCAAACATAATGGTATAGTTAATAGAAACTGTATTATCGAAACTATCTATATGTGGCACTATTTCTTTGTGCCACTGTTTCTAACACACTCTGCAGCATGGACCAATGGTAATTTGGCCATGAGCGTAGAGATACAAAGAAATCCCTTCCCATAATTCCCTTGCTATCTTTCTGTCTCTTTCCTGCACGACCACCATGAAGTGAAGGCGCATATTCTGTCTCTCCGTAAGTGGGGGGAGCACCCCCTCCCCCAATACTAGTTAGCTTAGTTAGCTTTGAAAAGCCTATTGTCAAGTTTTTAATTGTTAAAGATTTTATAATATATATTTTGTAAAATAAAATAGTTAGTTATGCTTTATATATATTACAATTGTGTCGCGTGTCGTTTTTCTTGTGTCTGCCATGAATGCCTTCATAAATGCCTTCGTTGAAACAACGAAATGGTCCGGAACATGAAGAAACAAAATTCCAGTCAGAACGCCACCAAGGGTAAAGAGGTCAAGACGTTTCCTGAGAGAAGAAGGAGCCACACAGCACATCCAACATCTCAGGTATGATTTTCTTCTTATAGACCGTAATGATGGCCATCTTCATATCTTCCCGAGACCGCTTTAAGACATTTACTATAACACGTCTGTCGGTCACACCTCAGTGACCGGCAGATAGTAGTATTAATATGATAGTGTGTGTGTTATTTTCTGTGTCACGCTTACATCGGAGTCGTTTAATTGTTATGTAATTCCATTTCTTGTAATAAATAATTTTACCAAGAATTCTTCATAAGTTTTGGTTTCGGTTTCGATTATAGCTGATGGTACTTAAGTCGTCTATCTTTTTAAATAAATAATTTGATCAATAATTCTTCATAAGTTTTGGTTCCCATTTCGATCATAACTGATGGCACTACAGTAATCTATTTTTATTTTATAAATAATTTTATCAAGAAGTCTTCATAATTTGTGTTCCTGTTACGATTATGACTGAAGAAACTCAAATTATATCTATCTATCTATCTATCTCTATATATATATATATATATATATATATATATATATATATACATGTTATGAGTTTTTATTTCAGTTTTGATTCAAGCTAATGCACCCAAGTCATATGGATATATTTTTTTATTTTTGAAATCGCAACTCTATAATATATAAAAACGATAGAACATAGATTCTATAATATCAGGTAATCCTATAAGTTCTGTCCGAATTTTTACCATTGTTTTTAAATTGAACGAAACTTAAGAAATATTGTATATATTGTGTAATTTTTTTACATTTTTATGTTTAGATGCATTTTAACTGACTAAATTTATTTTACAAAACGATAAAATTTAAACTTAATTACAACCTTACTAAAATGAAAGTTCCTAAGAATCATTTTAGGCATATAATGCTTTATGAGTTCAAAAAAAGGAAACTAAGAATCCGAAGCAGCTGGAAATATTCACTCAGTTTATGAAAAAGAATGTGTGACTGAAAGAACTTGCAGAAGATGGTCTGCGAAATTCAGAAGTGGAAATTTCATTCTTGAAGATGAAGATCAAACCGGACGTCCAATTGAGTTTGATAAGTTTGTTGAAGCAGCTTTTGAAGAAAATCCTGCTTTATCATTTGAGGAATTGGCAATAAAACTGAGTTCAAACCATACAACTGTTCACCGTCATCTTCAACAACTTGGAAAAGTTCCTAAATTTGGGAAATGGCTGCCCCAGGAATTGTTTTAAAACAATTTCAAATCTCGAGTCGACATCTGCTCTTCTCTCGATTCTTGCCAACTTGTTTCATATGTTTTGGGTGGACTCATGACTTGTGACGAAAAATGTATCTTTTATCGAAATATTAAGCTTTGTAGACAATGGCTTGGTAAAAGGGGGAAGACCTCAGCCACAGCCGAAAAGAGAACTTCATGAGAATAAGGTTCTTCTTTCAATATGGTGGGATTGCCAAGGAATAATCCACTTTGAATTGTTACCACTTAATGCAACAATTAATGCTCAAATCTACTGTCAGGAATTCGAGCATTTGAACCAAGCTTTGAGGGGGGAAAAGACCTGCTCTAGTGAATCGAAAAGGGATGATGTTTCATTAGGACCGTGCTCGACCCATCACAGCAAGATTCACCTCACAAAAGATCGAAGAACTGGGTTGGGAAAAAATTCCTCATCCACCCTATTCTCCTGACCTTGCTCCTTTGTTTCCTAGCTTACGAAATCATTTGGAAGGAACAGCTTTTGTAACACAGAAAGATGTTGAAATGAGATATTTGTGAGTTCAAATCACAACCAAAAGTATTTTATAGTGATGGAATTAATAAGCTTGTTAATCGATGGAAAGAGATCATAGAGAATCAGGGAAAGTATATTGATGATTAAATATTTTATAAAATGTAACATTTGATCACTTCTTTTCTTTATTCAAAAATTCGGACAGAACTTATGGGATGACCTGATAAAATAGACGAAATCTGCAAGATTTAAAATACCATATTTAAGCGTACTTTACTTGCCGGTTTTCCATACTAGCTTGGATAAATACTTTTGTAGTTTTACCAAAAAAAAAAAAAAAATCTACAATAATATCAGAGCGTCTCCATTTATACTGAACATCTACAGAATGCCAACATCAATATATTACATATGAATGAGTCCTCCTGTGGAATTTTCACAGGTTCCGCTAGTCTTACAGAATTACAAGTCATGGTTCTGGGGTTATAACTGCCACGGATCGCTGGTATTTACTTCCTTCTCAACGTAGTAAAATCTGTCCCAAGATGAGAAGGCAGCAAGAGGCAAGCCAGTTCCTCTAAAGAAGGAGAAATATGTTCTTTTAAAAATTACCTCATAATTCCCGTCGGCACTCCGCGGTCAGGGTATACGTCCATTCATTCATACATTCATCCATTCATTTATTTAATTGTCAAAGAATAAACGCACAAGCGATCACCATTCACAAGAAGAAAAAGTCAGCGAGAATTTAGGGGACGATGTAAAAAGAGGAACTGTATAGGGTGGAAAACAGGTATTATAGTCCACTTGTACTCCTGCAAATGATGACATTGCGAAATTAATTATTTTCGTCTATTTAAAACAAGATATTCCTTAATTCGAAGTTTAGCAAAAATACCAATTTTACGCATAAACATTTTTTTTTATTTGAAATTAATTCGATCTATTTTTTTAAAATATTTTTTTTAATTTTCAAAAGTTATTTATTTTTTTAAATTATTTTTTTATTTTATTTTCGAAAGCATGAAGTTTATGTGAAAAGATTTATTTTGTGCTCGATTATTGAGTATAATTTTTATTTAGGATTTAAAAGAAAGAAACACCTCTGTATAATTTAAAAAAAAAATTGGGCACATTCAATGAAATTTATAAAATTGAAGTCATCCTCGTACTTATTGAAAGGTTGGTGGCGTCTAATTTTCCATTTAATTTATTTTGTTTACTCAAACGTTTTTTTTTTGCTGGTACCAATCTACGTCTAGCCTATTTCGTATTCACAAATATATTTGTCTGTTAATTATCGACCTGTATATAGCTTTGCTCATTAACTATCGATTTATGTATCGGTTAATTATCTATTTGTTGTAATTGTCTATATCGCTTTCTGTTCATTATTCATCTATAACTTTTTCTCTTGATTATTTAACTCTTCGACGTGTTCAGTATATATTTACGCATGTATCAGTTCACTCTCTCTCTCTCTATCTATCTGTCTGTCTGTCTGTCTGTCTATCTATCTATCTCTATTGCATACTAGCAGGGAGACGCGACGTTGCCCTGGATTGGATGTTGGTCCAAAAAAATCATCTTCCCATAATTTTATTGTCATCGAAATCGGTGAAGTCTCCCATATTTCAATATAAATCGATTAATTGCCTGCTCTAGTTGGGGACATCGCGTTGAACTGGGAGGAAGCTCACATGTCTTTCGCAGTGAGTTAGTTAACAACACATTGTTGTCTAAATTGCTTTGTAGAGAACCTACTGTTGATTTTATATGTCGGGCCTTTCGGCTTGTGCAGTGATAAAGCTTCTTAAATGCACTTATGATGGTACGATGTGTAAGATGTTAATTTTATTCCAAACCGCATGTCCCTTCTTCCATCTGATTATTTCGATTATCGATTATCGATACTTATCGTAGACGTCTCGATAAAAAAACCTATCTAAGAACACTGCAAAACCCAGAACGTATCTTCGTACGAAATTTCCAAAACATCGACCTATCCGTTTTCGAGTCCATAAGGACCAACTCACACACTCAAAGTTCCTTTTATATAATGGTAGAAATGCACTATTTATATTATATTTCTCTTAGTCCGCACGTCTGTTTGTCACAAATTTTTCTCGAAAACTACTGTACTGATCAGGCTGAATATTTTTATGGGCTTTTGTTATGGCAAAGAGCAGTGAACAAAATATCATGATATCATAGTAGTTAATCACTATTGAAGTTTTCTCGGAAATTACTGGGCCGGTCTGCCTGAAATTTTCTATAACCCTTTTGTTATGATATGGATTTATAATGATTTTTATTTAATGCAAAAATGAACACAAATGTAACCATATTGAACCATCAATTTGGCATAAAGCAATCATTCTAAGTCAATGGGTTGTACCTAAAAAGTCTAGTTAACACCCCCAAACATATCTGTCTGTCTGTCTATCTATCTATCTATCTATCTATCTATCTATCTATCTATCTATCTATCTATCTATCTAGCTAGCTAGCTAGCTAGCTAGCTAGCTATGTCGGCAAACGATGAATCCGAAGGGTAAAATACAATACTATAAATTATGTATATGTAATGAAATGGTTTTATTTTGTAATTAAAAAAAAAATAATATAAAATAAAAATCTAATTAAACTTAAAATCTATTAAGAATAACGAATACGGCCTTAAAGGGAACATGTTTGAAATGTTTAGATATGCTTCAAGAAAGCGTGATTTTCACAAAATGGAGTATTACCAGATGTTGCTATGCTTTTGTTTTTACATCGCTCACCTTTTCCCTATTGCTATGTAACACAAAATTGATTTTAACTCCAAAGCGTTCTTAATGTCATCCTTTAATCTATTTTTCTCTCTCTCCGTTTCTCTCTCTCTCACTCTCTCTCTCACACGCGCACACGCACACACACACACATATATATATAGTATTTGTTATACACACTAATTTTATGTTTTTGCCTGTTCAGATCTCTAGCTTTCACTTCATATATATATATATATATATATATATATATATTATATATATATATATATATATATATATATATATATATATATATATATATATATATATATAGTTTTATGTTTTCGCACGAATTGTAAGTTTATTAGTTGTTAAAATTCCCTTAATTCCTGTGGCAATTCTTTGGTGGCCCAAAGCTGAAAACTTAGCAAATGAAGTCAAAGGTGGCCTCCTGAATATATTCGAATATTGTGACAAGCAGAAATCGTCATTTCATGCACCGATGATTGTGCAAGCATGAAACACTCGTCTCTGTAGGTATAAATGAATAAGTTTTAATAAATTATGCATATATCTATATATGTGCCTACATCTATCTATCTATCTATCTATCTATCTATCTATCTATCTACCTGTCTGCCTGTCTGTCTGTCTGTCTGTCTCTCTCTCTCTCTCACTCTCTCTCTCTCTCTCTCTCTCTCTCTATATATATATATATATATATATTGCAATCATGACAGAAAGACTCGTTTTGATGTTCATGTTTAAAAGTTAAAAATAAAGAAAAATTAATGGAGAAGGCCAGCTGACCGTTTGCGCTCTCAATTTTCGTTAGCTGGATCGAGGAATTTCTTATTTTATTAATAAAAGCGAGTAAAATGGCGGACGATACAAAATAAAAAGCGAGTAAAATGGCGGACGATACAAAATTAAAATAAATTTGAGGAAAATACATTTTTAAAAATAGCAATAAAATGCATTAGATAGAAAAAACCCCAGATACACTATATGTATGACACTATCGTTCCCGATAGTGTCATACGTATAGTGAGGTTTAGAAACGTCCTGGGAACGAAACCAGCTCCCCGGATATTAAACAGGATATCAAACGATAAGCACATGCAAACTTCAAAACAACAGGTCGACATGTCGTCGGCCATACCCGGCTAGCATGTGTCGCTTCTTGTGTCTTCATTGCGTCGTTACAGGCAGCTTTCCCATCGTTGCATTAATGGGAGAAACCGCAGGCTGAAATCGAAGACTTGTACAAAAATAGCGAACTAATGTATTTTTATAAAAATATAATTTATTTTACGTTTAACAATGAGGGAGCATATTTAGTCGATCCATTGCGTGCGCACCAAACTGCTATATCTGCGTTTGGCGCCTGCAGAGCCCAAGTTTCAACTATTAAAAACAAAATACAAAATAAAAGAATTACAGTTCAATTCCCTTCTTCTTCATTGCAAGGCAGAGAAAGGGAGAGAGAGAGAGAGAGAGAGAGAGAGAGAGAGAGAGAAAGGGAGTGAAAAAACGCAAAAGAGAACGAGAGCAAAAGAGATAAAAATTAGAGAAAGAGAGATATTCATACATAATGTGTGAATATTGTTTTGTTAAGGTAAACCTAAGCTATCCGCGTGCAAGTCTGACCTTTCTCGCATGATTCTGACACCGCTAAAGTTTCATAACACTTGTCAGTCAAACCTGGTTGATTTTCTCTAACATTTCCAAACCACAAAGCACCTGCATGACACGTTTTAACACAAAGTTAGGCACAAGATTCATAAATGGAGAAGTCCCCAGCTTCCCCAAAAGGTCATCTCTTCATTGTGCCACATATATCTAAAATAACGAAGCGTGTGATATCACCTAGAGACTGATCACGTTCAAACCTAAGAGACATTCCCTCTGCTTAGAGAGAGAAGGCTTCTTTTAGCAAACCTGAATATTCGCCAAGATCTTCAGGTAATAAGACTTACCTACCAACAGACATTCTTATTAACACATCTGGGTCTTCTATAACTGAACATTTGCTTAAAACCCCGGCATGTGCCAGGCACTTTAGCACTAACTCATTCACTATTCTGAGTCATGCTCATTCGACATATTACCTGAAGATCTTGGAGACAATTCCCGTTCGCTTGAAGAAGCCTTCTCTCTCTAAGCAGATGGAATATCTCTTAGGTTTGAACGTGATCAGTCCTTAGGTGATATCATACGTTTCGTTATTTTAGACATAGTGTATCTCGTTTTTTTTCTCTTATGCACTATATAGCTACGTTTTTAAACGTATCGTCCTCCATTTTATTTCCCATTTTACTCGGTTTTATTGAGAAGAAAAAAAAGAAAGAAAAATAAAGAAATCCCTCGATCCAACTTACGAAAAGTGAGAGCGAAACCGGTCATAATTTTTTATTTTGATTTCCCACTTTCAATAATGAAATTTTGTACCCCGCATAAATCAATATATATATATATATATATATATATATATATATATATATATATATATATATATATATATATATATATATATATATATATACATACATACATATATATATATGTATATATATGTATGTATATATATATATATAATGAGAGAGGGAAAGAGTAATAATTGGTTAGTATTATATAATAATGAAATGGAGAGTAAGAAATATTTGTTTGGTATTCTACGTATGCTTCTGAGGATATATTTTAATACTTATATGTGGTCAATAGTTTATTTTTAATTTGGAATCAGTTCATATTCGTGTCACGTTTCTACAGTAGTACCATCGTCAGCTTTGAATGATTCGGTTTTGGTTCTAGCTAAGGACACGCCAATAATTATTTTAAAAAACCTTTGGAATCACGACTCTATAATAATATATACAAAATCTGGACAAATTAAAATATCATATTTAAGCGTATTTTACGACCGGCCACAGGAATATACCGTACATACCAATAACTTGGTTGCAAATTAATTAGGGGAGGAGTGATCAATGAATAAACAGTTAGATATTTCACTACTCAAACATACCCGTTTATTTGTTTGTTTTTCTTTTCTTTACTCTTGTGATTCCGGTCCTTTCCGCATTGCTTTTAACTTTTAAAACTTCCATATATTCCTTTACCAGCAATGCTTCAAGCAAACTACCATTTACTCTTATATATATATTTTATATATTTTCTATCGGTCTGTAGTTGTCTGTCTGTCTGTCTGTCTGTCTGTCTCTCTCTCTCTCTCTCTCTCTCTCTCTCTCTCTCTATATATATATATATATATATATATATATATAGGCTAGTTTGGAGGTGTGTGTTGAGCAAAAATAAAGTTGTAGTAGGCAAGCAGGTTCGAACCCGTGACGCGACAGCGGAAAAGAAAGTGGAGGTGTGTGTAAGTGTGTTGGTTGAGCAAAAGAAAAACAAAAAGAAGGAAAATTGCGATAGAAAAAAAATAGGAGTAGTAAGCAGGTTCGGCCCCGTATCACGCTGGAGCAAGAAGAGGTAAACAAAAAAAAACTGTCTTACGGATGTGCCCACCGGGGTTGTGACATCACGGCCGGTCGAAATAACGCCTTTTATGCGACGTCGTGGAAGCGAGGGTTGAATGACTTGCAAAGAAAAACAAAAAACAAAAAACAAAAAAAAAATCCCTCCCTGTCCAGTTGAAGGCAAAGGAATAAATGTTTTTGGTCAATTTTGCGATATTTGTCGTCCGGAGGGTCGAACTTCATAGTGATACCAATCTCGTGAAAATCCTTCGCCTCTGTCGACAATTTTAGGCAGACATACGAACATACATACATTCATTTAAACAGATTTTTGCCCTTTATATTATAGAATATCTGTTCATATCTAGGAAGCTCTTATTACTATTCTTTTTATTGAGATGAGTAATTTGAATATATTTATTCAGTCATTTATTGACTGTTATCCTGATCTTTGTGGTTGTTGTTGTTACACCACATTTGTAGCCAAAACTGGCCATGGGATTAGTTGGCGAAAAACATAGTGCAAGAACAACAACTATGGAAGGCAGTAATTACTGAGGAAACAGTTAAGAGACTCAGCATTCCTGTCCCGTCGCTGTAACCACACGAAGAAGGACAGAGGAGTACCTGGCTTAAACCTGGTGAAACAACAACTTTAAAATAAATAAATAAACTATCTAGCTCTGTCTATACGTTTATATTTATGTTCATATATATATATATATATATATATATATATATATATATATATATACATTTTTTCTATTCGTCTTTATATAAGCAGTAATTTGTTGGTACACAATCATGAGGATGTGTAGCAACAAATTACTACTTATGTAAAGACAAAATGATAGTGTAACTTGCTCTACTTCCGTATTGAGAACTCTTGTATTAACCTCGTTATATTTCACTGGTTACCTTACCTTTGAAAAATAGCAACCTCAAATTATATATATATATATATATATATATATATATATATATATATATATATATGCATATATATATACATATATATATGTGTGTGCGTATGTGTATGTTTCTATAATCAAATAACACTTTTTAAAAAATGACGCTATTTTTTTTTACTTATTGTGACAATCATGGCGTCTCGTTTCCACATTTAATTTATTTTGTTTTTCAGATCATCTGGAGTGTTTGTGTGTGATTTGTCTCACACAAAATACCCCAGAAATTTGAATGATTAGAAACATATCAATGCAGCATAGACAATGTCTATCATATAAGAAAAGAGCAACGCACGAAATATTTTGTCCATAGAACACGCAGACTCATTGAGAACGTGACAAAAGTCTATAAAAAACGGACAACAAAAAAAAAAAAAACGACTATAAAGAACAAAAAAAAATCTTGCTGAATTATTAATCATGCTGACCTGTCTATTGTATGAGAAATAACTAAAGAACTCCAAAAACATAAAACAAAACACATTAATAAAAATAAGGATAACAATAAAATATACGTATATATATATATATATATATATATATATATATATATATATATATATATAGTATATATTTTATAGATGCGTATATCTGTGCCTAAATCAAAACGCGGATTCCATGAACAAAGCTTCTTTCTTAGAACTGCACGCCTGTGGAACTCTGTTCCGTCTGCCTGCTTCCCACCGGACTACAACTTGGATGTCTTCAAGTCCAATGTTGAAAAATTCCTAATGAACCGCCCCTTTAATTAAACACTTCATCAAATCTTCACACTAACGTAATGTATTTGCAATAACCCTTATCCAGGAGTGGCTTCCGGGCCTTGATAAGTGGTGATCACTGTGTAAAAAAAAAGGTATATTGCTTGGTTTGGTTTGGTTTGGTTATTATGTTTTATGGCATAGTAACTCTTTTCGTGTTATTTAATGCTGAATTCAGTAATTTTTGGAAAAGTTCTTATGCTTCAAGTTTTTATATCTTCAAATATTTATTTTTAGAGTTTGGTTTGGTCGTTTTGTTTTATGGCATGTCACCATTTTCGAATTATTTAAGTCCGAATTCAATAATTTTTGTAAAAGTTTTTATACTTCAAGCACTTTATATCTTCAAGTATTTATTCATGTTGCTTAGTTTACAACTATATAACGATGAAAAAAAATTCTTGAATAGAAAAAAGGCTTAGCACTAGCATAAGCCAACTTCTCAAAAGTCTACAATTATAAAAGAGAACTCAACTATATAAGGATATAAAGAACAGAAAAACTTAACTAATCTTTTAATCTTTTAATCTTTTAATCCTCAGCTGCCTACCATATAGCTGTTTCGGAGATTATAAACACACACACACAGAAATATATATATATATATATATAATTTTAAAAATACGACTCATCAGAGTGGCTGAATCTAGACGACGAAACACGTGTCAGTGGATAATTTTATTTTAAAAATAATATATATGCCGCTCCCCATTAAGGGGGTACCAGATTGGTCAATAGGAAAATTATTCCCAACAAGCATTTAGGTAAAAATGCACATTCGTATAAATACTTGAATTCAGTCAAGAAAGTATCGCTAACAAAAACAAATAAAAACATATATATATATATATATATATATATATATATATATATATATATATATATATATATATATATATATATATACTTAGCTCTTTAGTCTAGAGATCTCCATCAATTCGCCGTTTTAATACCTCATTGCAATAAAGCTTCCTATTCCAGTAGCACCATTTCAGGGTTTGGAAGGTTCTGGGACTCTCTTCCTGCTGACTGTTTTCCTCCTACTTAAAGCCTTGGACTTTTCAAGACTAAGGTCAATAAGCTTCTCATGTCTTTGCAATAATCATCTTTCCTTCTTGTTAACTCCTTACATCAAGTAGCTTCATGTTCTATGCTAAGCAGATTTCCATAAACAAATATATATATATATATATATATATATATATATATATATATATATATATAGTAATTTATAGTAATTTATAAAATATATATGGCGATTAAGCTACACTGAATATTCGGCGTTTCATCCACTCTAGGACTCCTCAGGCTTATGCGCGAATTCTGTGGTTGTTTATCGTTTTTATATGCTCCTTTTCTATTGATATTTTAGTTAGCCAATCAGCTTTCTAGTATCCACCGCGCCCCTTCCTATCGGCCAATGGGCATGCATTTTATCGGCCAAAGGATCTGTTTTAAAACTAGGTTCGTGTTTTTTTTTAAACTAGCTCTACCTTCGTATTGAGCACTTTTGAAGTAAATACTTAAAGTTTACGCATAAATCTATACTTTTGTATATTAATTTCATGTGAGTAAATTAAGTAGTTATATATATATATATATACATACACATATATATATATATGTGTGTGTGTGTGTGTGTAAGCGTGGGTGTATGTATATACAATATCCATATTGTACATATGTATATAAAGTTTAGTCTGTGTATGTGCATATATATTTGTATTTAAAAGATTCACTGCTAAATAAACTGATTGGCATACATTTTGGAGCACAACGCCTAGGTGTAAGGCTTGTTAATGTAGACTATACTTAGTCTAATTTTGTTTTATGCAAATATGGAATGAAATTGAAGGCTTCAAGATAACACTGACTTGTATGTAGTTCGTACAATAGACATCAAGAATAAGTATTTCGTACTTCAAAATTTCAATTCATTTGCAGCATTGTAATAGTTATGGTTTCATCTGTATATAAACATGATAGCCTGTGTGTTATTTTGTGTATTACGCTTACATCTTTTTCTTCCGAGTGACTGTCGTTTATTTTTTACAATCTTCCATTTCTTGTAATAAATAATTTTACCAAGAATTCTTCATATGTTCGGTTCGTTTATAGCTGATGGCATTCAAGTCATCTTATTCTTTTTTTTATGAATAATTCTACCAAGAATTCTTTATACAGTTTTGGTTTCAGTTTCGATTATAGCTGAAGGAACTCAAATATGTATGTATGTATATATATATATATATATATGTATATATATATAGTCATATATATACACATATATATATACACACATATATATATACATATACGCACACATATATACACACATATATATACATATATACATATATATGCACACATATATACACACACATATATATATATACACGCATATATATATATATATCGATAGAAAATTAATTCATAATATAATAATATATACGAAATCTGTGTAAAATAAAATATCATATTTAAGCGTATTTTACGACGGGACTACGCCAGTTTGAACAAAAGGGCTACAATAATATCAGGCCGTCTTCATTTACACTGAACATTCACAGAATGCCGACATCAATATGTTACAGATGAAAGAGTCCCCTGTGGAAGTTTTTTTTAGAAATCCATCTAATGAAGAAATACTATTGGATTAATCACTTATTTGAAGATTCAAATATTTCAGATTTGCATTGAATTTGATCCATAGTCTTTGAATTAATAAATTTGCTCGGCTTATATTTTTAAAGACGTTTAAATTTTATGCATTTTCCATTCTTTAAGACAAGTATCAGTATATGTTGATTTTAATCTTCGAAAGTTGACATAAAAGTAATAGGAAAAAAAACTGTTCAGTCCAGGAAATTGATTTTACACATCCTATGAGATTCATTTATCTAGAATATTGCTTCTTTCTAGAATTGTTATTATTAAGTGTCTTATATATCCCATTAAAAAAAGTAGATAATCAATCAAATGTTTTTAATCAAAAACTTAAAACCGTGATTTTTTTTTTGGGGGGGGGTTATGAAATTCCACTTATAATAGCTGTCTATAATGTTTCTTCCTCGGAGTTGTAATGTTAAGATAAATATACGTATGTTTTCATATGTGTGTATCTGTGCGTATATATTAATCAACATTTACCAAAACTCTTCAGCGTAAAAGATCGATAGATGTTAACATTTAACGACACAGCATGTACACGTAAACAATGGTACTTTAAATTCCAATCACCAGGTGTGTTTATTCATTTATATCTTGCTGAATTTACAAAATAATCCGATGAGTCTTGGCAATTGTTTCGCACACACACAAACAAGATAGAAAAAGTATAATTACCATGAACTTTCGTTTCTGCAGCTAATAAGAAAATCATCAGGTCACTTCCGGAAGAAAATTCTCAAATAAAACAACAAATTGTACCAACCTCTTTTACGTACATTCTTCATAGAAATCAATTCGCAAAAGGAGCCAAGAATTCCCTTTTAGACAACCGATGATTTTGTATTTGTTTGTTGGTTGTTCTTGTTTTACGGCATATCAACCTTTTTCAGGTTATTTAATGCCGAAGCTAGTTATTTTGAGGAACGATTTTTAATGGAGTATATTTTTTTTCAAGTCGCTTTCTATTTAATTTTTTTCAGATTCATCTGCCTTACTTTTAATGCTAGGTTTATTTATGGTGTCTTTTACATTCAATAAAAACCCTTCAAAATTTGCTGACGAGGAGACCTTGCTTATTAAAAAAACTATATGTAATTATTGTACGTAACTTGATGTATACCACAATAAAAAGCATTGCTTTCCGAAACGATCGTACAGATAATTGATTTTGTTGTTGTTCCTTCTTATGAAACGAATTTTAATTTGATTATAATTTGATTTTTAAATTTTAAATTATCAATCACATTACTTAATATTGAATTAGCTCTAGGACATTTAACTATCGAGCTTACTATATATCTAAATTACAACGAGCACCTTCTTTTTCCTGTATTTTAATTAAACTAGTAATTTCACTGTTACATTAAAATACACTCAGCTCTTTGTTCTAATCTCCTTTAAATTATATATATATATATATATATATATATATATATATATATATATATTTGTGCTAATTCATAATTATATGCATAAGCAATTTCTTTTCTTTTCTTTTATTTATTTCATTTCATTTTTCTTTGTCTGTCTCCAGAAACTGTTTTTATTCACAAATGCAAATTAATTTGGAGTGTACTTTGAAAGTCATATATTATAATTAAAAAATATTAAATAAATATATAAAAAATATATCTGTATTAAAATAAAAACACCTTCACCGGACATATATTTACCGGACCCATAATCTAAACAAAGGAGAAATCAAGGAATTATGCCTACTTCGGATTGTTACTTTATGCCGTGGAAGATTAAAATTACGCATTGGATCTCTTTACCTCACTACTACGAAAGACTTTCACTTCGGAATTTTACCATACCATTTGGATATGAAATTCAATATCCTTTTCATTTTGAACCAATATATAATTTCCCTTACTCTATGATTTAAAAACTTTAAAAACTTTTAATTATGATTTTCTATGTTTACTGTATTTCGCAAATATGGTATAAATCATTTATAATATTTGCTTATATTTTTTTCTTCTAAGGATATGGGTAAACATTGAAAACCTATAGATAAAGCAGATATACTTATTAAAATGTATTCTTTGCTTTACATATAATAAAAATTCTAGATTTGAGATTTAAACATTTCACGTCATAAAATTTAAATTACTAAATTATGATATATATATATATATATATATATATATATATATATATATATATATATATATAAAGGACAAACTTTCTATATTCTAAATTCCAACGTTTTTCATCTTATCATTTACTCTATGTTTTTCAAGGCATTCTCAATTCTCTCTCTCTCTCTCTCTCTCTATATATATATATATATATATATGTATATATATGACAATATATATATGATATATATATATATATATATCATATATATATGACAAATAGTCTATATTCTAAATTCCAACGTTTTTCATCTTATCATGTCTTTTCAAGGCATTCTAAATTCTCTCTCTCTCTCTCTCTCTCTATATATATATATATATATATATATATGACAATATATATATATATATATATATATATATGCATATTTACAAGTATGTATATACTTGTAAATATATATATTGGCATATACATATCATATATATATATATATATATATATATATATATATATATATATATATATATGACAATCTATATATCTATAAAAGTGAACTTGTCTGTCTGTCTGTGTGTCTGTGTGTCTGTGTACATTTCCCTACGCAATAACTCTGTCAATTTTTAGTCTATAGACTCGAAATTTGAAATACCGGGTACTGAGATTTGGGAAAATCGATGTGACGGGTGTCAGCCAGAAATTTGGCTGTTAAGGGGTCAAATTTTAACGATTTGACCTTTAAGAACTCTACCAAACTCCTCCGACAATTTTGGGTCTACACCCTTGAAATTTTAGATATAGGTTCCGTGGACATGTATCTAACGTAATAACATGATTTGAGGCCAAAACAATAAATTTTCAGGGGTCATAATAGGGGTCAAAGTTTAAAAAATTACCCCCTTTTTTATTTTGCTCAGCATACACCTCTAAACACCCGGGCAACGCCGGGCACCCATGCTAGTATATATATATATATATATATATATATATATATATATATATATATATATATATATATATATATATATATACAGTGATGATCATATTTATTGGCACGGTAAAATAAAAGTTAAATTTTGTCTAATAAATTCTTAAAAAGGGATTAAATTAAAGAAAATAACAAAGTATATTATGTATTTTTAACTGGCCTTTCCGATGCAGCAATCGGATTTTAGAAAAAATAAATAACAAAGGAACAACAAACATAATTGCAAAAAATGCTTGTTCAAAATTATTGGCACGATTTATTTAATAATCAATTGTATAGCCTTTGGCCTTGATTTCCTTCCTCAGTCGCTTTTCATAGTTTACAACCAAGTTGTTGCACTCTTCAGTAGTAATTTTAGCCCACTCTTCCTGACAATAATCCTCCAATTGAATAAGATTCTTAGGCTTCCTTTGCATTACCCTCAATTTTAATGTTCTCCATAAATTTTCAATTGGATTAAGGTCTGGGCTTTGTGATGGCCACTCCAAAACATTAATATGATTGTCCTCAAGCCATTTCTTAGTCAGTTTAGCCGAATGCTTTGGGTCATTATCTTGCATGAACCACCAACGACGACCAAGTGAGAGCTCTTTAGCAGAGTCTTTCAGGTTTTCATCCAATATTTTAATATAATCTTCCTTTTTATGCTACCTGTGACCTTAACAAGTCGCCCTGGTCCAGAAGCAGCAAAGGATCCCCAAAACATCAAACTGCCTCCACCGTGCTTCACTGTGGGTATGGTGTTCTTAGGCAGGAAAGCTTCGCCAGATTTTCTGTAAATATAAGACACTTTATTATGGCCAAATAACTCTATTTTCGTTTCGTCAGTCCATAGAACACGTTTCCAGAATGCAACATCTTTATCAATATGACGTTTTGTAAAGGCTAGCCTTGCTTTCAGGTGCATAGGCTTCAATAAGGGAGTCTTTCTCGGACGACATGCTTTTAAACCAGCTTTCTTCAAAACTCTACCAACTGTATGTCGAGATACATTCACTCCAGAGGTGCTCTGTTCACCAACAATCTCCCCAACAGAGATCCTTGGGTTTTGTTTTACTTGTCGAACAATTTTCCGTTCATCTCTTGGGGAAAGAATCCTTTTTCTCCCTCTACCCTCTAAACTCATAACGTGGCCTTGCGATTTGAACTTGTTTATTATGGCTCTAACAGTGGATTTGGGAAGGTTTAGCTTCTTTGAAATCTTATCATAGCCCTCCCCATTGGTATGGCATGCTACAACAAGCTTCCTGACGTCTTCGCTGTGTTCCTTAGTTTTAACCATGGCGATTGAAAATTATAATTTAGTCACTTATAATAGTTTAAATAAATCGCTATCTAAAAATTATCTGAAAAAAATTATTCACTGAATTAGCGTTAAACAAGCATAATATGTCTATAAAAAAGTTCAGAAAGCACGTAAACCGGAAATTGATTGATATTATACTGATACTAAAAGAAAAACAAAGCCGTGCCAATAATTTTGAACAAGGGTTTTTTGCAATTATGTTTGTTGTTCCTTTGTTA
>NC_136524.1:42936537-42969037 GCF_053919585.1 Euprymna scolopes | reverse complement strand
TTAGAATTCTTGCAGGCAGGTGTCGATGTCATCCTACATACAGCGCCTGGAATTCCAAAATTGGTAACCCAATTTAGTAGTGACAAGGCTTAGTATTGCTTAACTTCAGTAATCTGAGAGGAACCGGTGTGTCGACATGACTATGCTGTATATTCTCGGTTGTGGCGCAGCTCTTTTTTTTTTGCAAGTTTTTACGGGAATTTTTTAAACAAACATTTGGGTCCAATGTAATTATAATAATAAATGCAAAATCTGCATTAATCAAAATATCATATTCAAGCGTAATTTACGACCGGCAATGTCAGACAGCCTGCTAGTATATATATATATATATATATATATATATATATATATATATATATATATATATATATATGTGTGTGTTGACCATCTTACAATTTATTCCTTCAATTCTGTTGATATTTACATTCCTTAACAGTATCTGTTTCGTAGGACAAAATCAATTACTTAATTCTAATATCAATCGATGAATCTATTTTGCCCTTAAATCATCAGAAGAAATAGCAACTGCAAATTCATCAAAAGGAAGAAAAAAATGCATTTGAGCATAATTAAAAAATCCGAAAAATAGAAGAGAAACTTCACTTACTTTCTTATTTGCTTACAATACGCCTTCTTCAACTTAGAAATAATCTATTGCATTGAGCTTCTTAAATAAGGATTGGTATATATAAAAATGAAATATAAGTAAAAAAATATTTCCACACACACACACATATATATATATATATATATACACGCACACAGACACACAGACACACACATATATATATGTATATATATATATATGTATATATATATACATATATATGCATACATGTATATATACGCACAAATCCATAAATATACCTACATATATATACATATATATACATACATATATATACATAGATATATATGCCTATATATATACACGTATATATATAGGTATATATATACATAAAATACATATATATATACAGATATATACATATACACATACATATATATATACATGTAATTATACATATATGTATACACATATGTATGCATATATATACATACATATGTATACATATATATAAATATATATACACACATACATATATATATACAGATATATACATATACACATATACATATATGTATATACATACATGTAATTATACATATATGTATACACATATGTATGCATATATATACATACATATGTATACATATATATAAATATATATACACGCATACATATATATATATGTATACACACATATATATATATATACACTAGCCAAAGTATCCGTCGTTGACTGGGTTAAAAAACAACCTACAGAAAATGGACTCTGATTTATGAAAGTATGATAGGTTATGAAAAGGAAGGGTTATAAAGAGATAGCTTCGAATTTGGGGGTACCAAAACCAAAACAAACTATGATGAAAGGAAAAATAAAATAGATAAACCCCATAATTTATAATACCATACCTGTTCACACTGAAACACTTATCACAATATTCTGTGGATCTATATTAAAAAACACCTTGTTAAATTTTGTGACATATTTCAATTCTATGGAGGTCAGGTGTGAAAGAACACCCCACAATTTTATTATACCATATTTCTTCAAACTGAAACATAATTATCAAAGTATACTTGCGCAGATAGATATGAAAAGTCTTTATTAAAGTTTGTGCCTATTTCCATTCTATGGAGGCCAGGCGCGAACGCAAACCTAAGAAATTTATTATACCATTCCTATTTAAGTTAAAACATACTTATCAAAGTATTATTATGTACATCTATATCAAAAACACTTGTAAACGTTTTTTTTTTAATTCTTAAATTTTTTATTTCCATACTTTGACCAGCGTACGCAGCCCCCACAATTTTAATTAATCATCATTATGCAAAATCACACATACTCATTCCTGTGTCTCGATACATCTTCTATCATTATATGTGATCAGTTTTCTATAATTGTCAACCATATAGGAGCCTATTTGTGACCAGACACACACACAGACGTTCAGCTTTATATTATATATATATTATATATATATTATATATATATATATATATATATATATACATAGACATACATACATATATATAAACATATATATATATATATATATAAACGTAGATATATAAACATACATATATACATATATATATACATTTATATATATATACATTTTATATACACATACATATACACACAGATATACAAACATATATTTACATATATACAAATATATATATATACATATACTTATACGTATATATATATGCATGTATATATATGTAGGTATATATACATATATAAATAAATATATATACATATATCTACAAATATATATATATATATACACATATATATGTACACACACATATATATTAGAGTGAGAAAGAGAGAGTAGAGGAATATTGGTTGGTTATTTTTGTTTTACGGCATATCAACCCTTTTCAGGTTATTTAATGCCGAATCCAGATATTTTGAAGAATAATTTTTTTGATAGAATATATTTGTTGTTTTCAAGTCGGTTTCTATTTAACCCATAGTTGGGACCCTAACAGGTACTACCACTCCGGGTCAGAGTAGACTTTGGAGCAATGGCAATTAAAGGGTGGCTCCACACTCCCCAAAGCCCGCAAGGTGGGGCCTCACCACTGGATATGGTTTAAGGTCATATCTAGGACCAGAAGGTATTTATTTGCTCCCGCACCGAGCAAATTAGGCACAAGACTAATTTTTAATGTGAGGAGTGAAGGGAGGGGGAAGGGAAAAAGGGGACCTGCTCCCGAGAGGTGGGAAATGGGAGCTGGTTAAAGGTCAGGTATGTGGGGTTGCCCCCACATCTGGTCTTTGCTTGCAGTATCTGTCGGAACAGATACTACACTTTGATCTTGTCGCCTGGGCCCCGGAGGGCCTTGGGCCAGTTGGATTTATTTGCTTCCCCACTGAACAAATTAGGCACAAGGCCGTTTTTTAATGTGGAGATAGAGGGAGGGGGAGGGAAGGGGGGACCAGCTCGCGAGAGGTGGGAAATGGGAGCTAGATAAGTAACTGTTGGTATGAAGGGTTGCCCCTACATTGACCAAAGTCAGATATGTGGGGTTACCCCCACATATGGTCTTTGCTAGTCATAGCTTGCAGCATCTGTCGGAACAGATGGTATTTATTTGCTCCCCCACCGAGCAAATTAGGCACAAGGCCGATTTTTAATGTGAGGAGTGAAGGGGAAATGGGGACCAACTCCCCGGGGAGTAGGGGAGTTGGATAATGACGATTGGTATGAAGGGTTGCCCCTACATTGACCAAGGTCTTATATGTGAGGTTGCCCACACATATGGTCTTTGCTTGCAGTATCTGCCGGAACAGATGATATTTATTTGCTCCCCCACTGAGCAAATTAGGCACAAGGCCGTTTTTAATGTGAGGTAAAAACCAGCTCCCCTAAAAGGGGTCACTCTGGTTACCAAAAATAATAATTGTCCCAGTATAGACGGTTTTTATTTAAATGCTGCCCACATCAGCATTATGTGGCACAAGGCCGGAAAGTGGGAACCCCGCAGGCTCCCCTAAAGGAGGGGCACTCCTGCAATTTTAAAAATTGCCTGAGTAACCCCGTCGGCATTCCCCGGTCGGGGCGCCTCAGGCAGCAAGCAATAAACTTGCCCCACCGGAAAGCCCGGTGGCAAGGCCTGGGAGGGTGGACCTCCTAGGTATTACCCAGGCGGTTCCCAGTATAGAGGGTTTCCCCTCCATTGACTGGTACAAATTATCTTAAGTGCAGCATCTGCCGGAACAGATGCTACACTTTGATCTTGTCGCCTGTTATATCCAAGACCAGTAGAGGAATATGCAACTGTATAACTTGAAGAATGTCAATTAGTATACAATATCAATGTTTTAGGCTTTTAGACTACTAGGTATGGGCAGACGACTGGCTGAGACCGAAGGAAGTGAAACGAAAATTATTGCCTATAAATATGTGTGAATTATTTTTGAACGGTTCTATTTGCGTTAAATCGACAGTTCGAAAGCTTCAATATCCTTTTCTAATTTCGAAAGCGCCCGATGACACTTAGTCGAAAATTAGCCGGTCACGTATTCAATGCGAACGATAACTTTCCTTCTAAAATGTCTAGTATCTATATAGTTTTAATTTGAAAGAATAAAACTTTATTTATATTTTTAGAAGGGATTCTGTTTCCTGTATAAGTTTAACATAAATTTATTTTCTCTTGGTCAAAATTCCGAGGAAAAAAAAAAGTTTGTATATGGGATTTTTTTTTTCTAAAATGTCGAAACAAAAACAATTTTTATGCTAACGTTACTTACGTATCAAACTTAATGGCCTTGTTAAATGATGTGAAAACGGACTAGAGAATCCACCCTTCGAGAAAAAAAACCTTAATCAAATAAATAAGCAAAGAATAAAAAATGAATAAGTAATAATTAAAAAAAAAGACATTAACAGAATGACAAAAATTATAATATTATTAGAATGATTTTAAGAATATATTCCACAAATATTTAAACAAATTTAAAATAAAATCAAGGCAAAATATGCTTAAAAACAAAACACGCAAAAAACTTCTATAAGGGCGAGGGTTTAAAGAATAGCAATTTCTAAATATAAGGCGAAAAACTATAAACTATAAAATAAGATAAATAAAATAACTGAACACGGACCCTTTTTTTAATAGAAAGGAATAATAATAATAAAAAAAGACCATTTTTTTGTGTTTGTTTATTCAGTAATTAAAAAAATGGCGGCGATTAAAAAGGCGTCAGAAGAGAAAAAAAAAAAAAAAAGAAAAGAACAATTCTTCGGCGCGTTTTCTTCACCATTGTTTCTACAATGTTTGAAGTGCATGAATAGCAAAAGAGACATCAAGGTTTCGATTCTCCGTCTGGGAAACAAAAGACAAACCGATTAGCCACTCATGTAATATGGTTAATCCGAGAAGGCACTGGAGTGCTTATAATGGATGCGCTCAGCAAATTAGCCACTGATCTCAAGCCGTCATTTTCGAATAAAGAAAAACAGGATGAATGAACGAATGAATAAATGAATGAATACATAAACTGTAATCAGAGATAAAGAATAAAAAAAAAATAAAAAAAAAATGGCCGTGAACCCGAATAAAGCATTACGGTTTTGTAAGAGCATTTACTACTGCCCAGTCACTATGTTTCATTACACAACGATAATTAAAAGCGTCCACGGTTGGGGAATCACCACATGTCCCCTTACTGGGAAATACTGAGACGGGGCAGACCGAAATCGATATTGAACACGTAAAACGCACGCGCGCACGCACAAACACGCACACACATATATCTATATTATATATACCTCAGCGGTCTATTTGTCTCACTGTTCCACTTTTTCTTGCAAACTACTGATCCGATTTAGCTAAAGTGTTGTACGAATTTTATGATAAGGTACAGCGGACTAAGTATTATGGTATCCGTTCGATGAACAGTTAGGGATTATTAAGGATTAATATGTATTGATATTTAATAAAAAATGTGCACAAGTTTAACAATATTCAACCATCAATATGACTTAAATCACTCATTCTAAGTCAACGGTCTTTAATTTTGCAGCAAGACGTGATCTTTAAAAAGTGTTCTCAAACCGCTTATTTTTAACATTAGTAATCCGTAATGTGAACTATTCGCGCATATACATTCGTAAACCATTTAGAAAACAGAAAAAAAAAAAAGAAATACGATGACTCCCACGTCCCAATTTGTTTTTTAAATTTTTTTATTTTGACTCCTTAGCAGCCATTTTTTCCGGATGAAAACCGATTAAATGTTTTCCACATATCTGAATGCTGAATATACTAAATTTCAAGTCTGCAGATAAAGAATTCGTTGAGTATATAGGTTGAGAGGTGTCCTCACGCACACACATTCTCATATTTGTATATATATATATATATATATATATATATATATATATATACATATATATATACATATATATAGAGATTATATATATATATATATATGTGTATATATATTTAGTATTTATTTCAACAGTGCTCGGCCAGTTAGTATGCCTTTGTATTAATGTGCATACATGTTTAAAGCCAGTAAGCTACACATATTTTATTCCATAAAGAAATCATGAGCCTAAATGAGTTTAGCTTGATAATTTTTCGAACGATTAAAAGACGGACAACGTGTGTAGCTTGTTTGCAGTAAATATATTTTCATAATATACATATTTAATTAAAATCTACAGGGAAAATATTTGGACTTAAGTAGAGTATAAGCGTACAATATAATAACTCCTCTATAGTAAATAAACTTGAAGTTGAAATATATTTTTTAATGACTTCAAGTATTGCAACTATTATTCTCAGCTCAATTTATTATTATGAAGATTAAACAGAGCTATTATAACATTTTACTATATCTCAGCATTATGCACTTGTTTTTTTATATAACTCTTAGTACTTACCTTTGTCACTATAATTCCTCTTTCCAACCGGCTTAACAACATGTACATTTAAACTTTTGAGAGTTATCATTTTCAGCTCAATGTATAATTATGAAAGTCAAACAGAGCTCTTATAAAATTTTACTATATCTCAGCATTATGCATCTCCCCTTTTTGTTTTTTTTATATAACTCTTGATACTTACCGCCATTTCTATAATTCCTCTTTCCAACCGTCTTAACAACATGTACATTTGAACTTTTGAGAGTTATAATTTTCAGCTCAATGTATAAATATGAAGGTCAAACAGAGCTATTATAGAATTTTGAAATAATCTTAATATACTCGTACTATATGACAACTAATTTCTTGTGTAACTATGATATAAATTAGTAAGGTTTTACGTATATTTTTAATCTATATATTTATCGCAAGTACTCGTCTGAGCTGCACTCTATGGTTTCACCTTTCCAGACTTTCGCAAAAAACACTCGGCTAGCTGCAACCACTATCAACAGTTTCCCCACTCTCTGTACCGAAATCTAAACGGAGATTCCAAGAACAATTTTTTTTCTAGAACTACCCGAATGTGGAATACGGTTTTCCTATCCGGTCGATTACAATATGGTAACCCTCAAGTCTAATGTAAACAAGTTCTTATTGAGCCGTCCACTTAAATCATCCAAATTTTACCGAATGTAAATTATTTACAATTACTACGCTACCACTCTACATTCATTAACACCTATCTTCGTGCCCCTCGGGACTGGATAAATGGTGACCCCCTTGTAAAAAACATTATTTCTAATGATTTCTTTTGCTGATAATTTTTTGTCATGTGTCAGAGAAAATTATAAATTTACGTTTTATATTTAATTAACATATTTTTAACCACAAGTATAATTCTAAGTTCCTTATTTTTTAATTCAATGATATTTATTTTAAATGTTTGATATACCGATTCTAAAATATATTAAATAACCTTTAGGTTTTTAAATAATTGCATAATATAATTTTCTTTTTTTTTTTTTTAGTATTAAAAGAAATTTATATATTTTTATATATTTCTTTTGCATTTAAAACTTTTCTTTTATATAATTTTCGGTTTTGGGGGGTATTTATTATTTTATTATTACTCGAAGCAATAAAAGATTTTGTTTTAAGCAAAATCAAATAAATCAAGATGAGTAGAGCAACCATTTTTGGCATCAGAAAATAAGCACAACTTTCCCCAATCGCAACATTTATTCTGATACGTTCAAAAGTTTCGAGGTTTCCTATACTCGATTACGATTACGATTGATTGTCTCAACACACACACACACACACACACACACACACACACACACACGCACACACACGCACACATACACATATATATAACTACTTAATTTACTCACATACAATTAATATACAAAAGTATAGATTTATGCGTAAACTTTAAGTATTTACTTCAAAAGTGCTCAATACGTAGGTAGATCTTGTTAGTAAGTTATAAAATGTATATGGCGATTAAGCTACACTGAATATTCCGCATTTCATCCACTCTAGGATTGAATCCTAGAGTGGATGAAACGCCGAATATTCAGTGTAGCTTAATACGTAGGTAGAGCTTGTTAGTAAGTTATAAAATGTATATGGCGATTAAGCTACACTGAATATTCCGCATTTCATCCACTCTAGGATTGAATCCTAGAGTGGATGAAACGCCGAATATTCAGTGTAGCTTAATACGTAGGTAGAGCTTGTTAGTAAGTTATAAAATGTATATGGCGATTAAGCTACACTGAATATTCCGCATTTCATCCACTCTAGGATTGAATCCTAGAGTGGATGAAACGCCGAATATTCAGTGTAGCTTAATACGTAGGTAGAGCTAGTTAGTAAGTTATAAAATGTATATGGCGATTAAGCTACACTGAATATTCAATCCTAGAGTGGATGAAACGCGGAATATTCAGTGTAGCTTAATCGCTATATCCATTTTATAACTTACTATATACATATATATATATATATATATATATATATATATATATATATATATATATATATATATATATATATGGTGGATGTATGCGAGTACGTGTGTGAGTGTGTAGGTGGGTATGTATATGTGTATATATGTATGCTCCTACACATATTTCTATGTATGTACGTGTGTGTATGTGTGTGTGCCTGTGTGCGTGTGCATGTGTACATGTACATGAATATATATGTATGCGTATGGGATTGTGTGTGAGTGTATGCTATACATGGGGAAAGAAAGTTTTTAAAAAAGAACCCTAAAGAAGCCATAAAAACCTTCACCATATGGACTAAAAAACACTCTTTGAAACTAACTTTGACCGGTCACAGTGAAACACTTACAGCTGGAGACAGAATGTCTAAACACTGAACACACGCATCGCACCAGTCACCACTATGAAAAACATATTTAATATCAGCGGAGGCATATCCACAAACTCCCATTTTAAAGAAAAACTTTTTACGAAAATATCTGAAGAGAGCACACCCTAAGCTCGAAACGCGTTATAAAAATATTTTAAAATAAAAATATGATGAAAACCTTTTAAAAAAACCCACAATTGTTGATGGCTACACTCTTTTAAATATACATTTTTTCTCTCGTTGGAACTACACAACCATCACTTTAAATATATATATATATATATATATATATATATATATATATATATATATATATATATATATATATATATATATATATATATATATGGTATAATAATTCTCCAAGTTACAGATATCAAGTTTTCTTAGTTGGTTATTTATTACTTTTCAAAAGGTAGCCATTACAGTATTGTTTCTTATTGCAACAAACAAGTCTGCAAAATTATGTTATTGCTGCATATTTAGTCACATATTCATCAGATGTTTTCCTTAAAAAACTTATAAAATGTTTTGACAACTTATATATATATGTGTGCAAAGAGAGAAAGAGAGAGAGAGAGAGATAGAGATAGAGATGGATAGATAGATAGATAGAGAGAGAGAGAGAGAGAGAGCGAGAGAGAGAGAGAGACCCGATGTCATCCCTGCTATGCTATTAAAAACATGCCCCGCCGTGGTTGCTCCAGTTCTCTCCAAACTTTCCAACAAATGTTTTAAGGAATCTTGCTTTCCTGGCTGCTGGAAAACTGCTTCTGTAGTACCTGTTTTCTCGATAGAAACAGCCTATATGATTGAAAATTAAATACCCCGGTTTGATTCAAGCATCAGTTAATTTTTAAATATTTTTATTTGAATAATTTAATTTAAATTTATTTATTTTTAAAATTAGAATTTTCATTTCAAATTTGCACATTTATATCTTTCTATACACTTTCTTTAAATCTCTATTATATATATATATATATATATATATATATATATATATATATATATATATATATATATATTATTACATTTTCACCCCAAACAAGGCAAATTGCCACTTTGGTGTAGGGGGCTACTGTCAGAGGCAACAACTACTGGGGTACTATGTAGGGATTTGGGCAGCAAGATGTCGGTTCACGTTACACTTGAACTTCTGCACGTCAGTACTGTTGGGGAAGCAGGGACCTGGAATGGGACAGAGGCTGAAGCTTAGATGCCAGTTCAGGGCCTATCAGGTTTGCGACTCTCTTTTGAACCTTGTCACGGAGCAAGAGACTAGTAGCAGATGCACCAGTCCAAATGTGACAGCAATACTCCATACATGGGCAAATGGTGGCCTTATAGAGGTAAAGGATGCTTTCGAGTGTTAGTAGTTGTCTAGCACGGTAGAGAGAGCCCACAATTATAATAATATATCATATCTAATAATTATATACTAACAATTCGTTCGACACACACACACACACACACACACATATATATTTAGCACGTTTTAAAATATATATGGCAATTAAGCTACACAGAATATTCAGCGTTTCATTCCAGCGAGAATTTGTCAGGCTTATATAAATGAAACGCGGAATAATCTGTGTAGCTTAATTGCCATATATATTTTTATAACTTACTACCTAGCTCTACATATGTATCGAACATTGTTGAAGTAAATACTGAAAACTTAGGCATAAAATTATACTTCGTGTATTAATTTACGTGATGAAATGAAATAGTTATATATCTCTATATATAAAAATGTAACTCTTGGTTCGTTCGTAATTAGTAGTCTAAATAACCACTGGAATGATTGCTTCGGAATTTTAGTATAATATGTTTACTGTACCAATGCGTGTTTTTATATATCTCTTTTTAATTATAACATTATACTTAATAAATAGGTGGTTTTCTTTGTCCGGATGCGGCCATTTTTTTTTATTTGGGGACATTTATTTAGCACCGCGTGCCATCACGTGACATCACTAAACGGAACTTTTATATACCAAACTGACTTTTTAGTTTAAAAATGGAATTATTTCTCTTTCGTTAATTTTTTTTTAAATATTTTGTGCTTTATATATATAAAGTACAATTGTTGAATGTTATTCTTTTGATTATATTTGCTTGGGAGAAGCACAATTAAAAAAAAAGACTAAAAAGGAGCGAAATTTAAATTTCCATTTCATTTTTACAACAATCGTAAACCAGCGCATACTTCGCAAGTTTTATCGTAAGTTAACGAACAACCCACAAAAATCTGGTAGCTGAGTGTCAAATCTGCTTAAAATATTGTAAAAAATAAATAAATAAATAAATAAATAGAACCTCTCCTTAACATACTAGTAATAATTTGGTTCCGTCCTTTCCTTGAGGGTTCTAATAAGAGGGATTGATTTACTAGGATTTATATTAGAAGCTGAGCAAGATTATTTAATTGTTGAATTTTTTGCATTTCGGTTAAATTTGTTAGTTTGCAATCGCTAAAAGCCCACACAAAAACTTGAATAAAATACAAAATTAAAAAGAATGGTACTCATGCAGAATTTAACCCCTCCCCCACCAGATTCCAATTAGTTTAGGGTTCGACCTACCGTCGTGACCGAATTCAGCTGAGCGTTGTCCAAATGTTGAATCACTAAATCAACATTTTATTTATTTTTTTGCAGAATTAATTAATGATGAGAGTATTTTTTTCTGTTTATTTTCTTAGCATCTGTTGACTAAAAAATAATTTGTGCAGTCTCTTGAAAAAAAGATCTAACTTTTCTCTACTTTCACCTAACTATTTACAATGTTCATAGAAAGCATTCATTTTTTATTTTATAATAAAAATTTTGTTTTCCAAAAGAAATGTTTACTGCCAACTTTCTTTTTTAAAAAAAGTGCAAGTTTTCCTGAAAAAAAAGCAAAAAAACTTTCACCTGCCAATTTATGGTAAAAATTTACCTTTTCTTGTGAGGGGGAAAGAACTTTTATTAATAAAAAAACAGCAAAAATAATAAAATAAATAAACAATACAAAATGCAATTTTTCACGAGGAATGTGTTTCATTTTAACAAACTGAGCCACAGCAACGCGTGGCCGGGTACAGCTGGTATATATATATATATATATATATATATATATATATATATATATATATATATATATATATATATATATTAGGAGATTAACCGGCGTGGCGCGGTATTAAACGTAACGTTAAATTCCGTAAAAAGTAAATTTAAAAAGAAAAATGGAAAGAAACTGAGACATATGCTTGCGAGTATTATAACTTTTTCCTAAATAGTTCACTTCTTCTAAGTAAAGAAACGTACGCGACCTGAGATCGAAACCAAAACAAAAACAGTGAGTCAAGTGCAATAAACGTTAGCTCTTTAAAAAGTGTTTTCACACCTGGTATAATAGTTTACAACCAGATAAACAACTGATTACTCTCAAGTACCAATTTCTCAAATTTAACCCAGATAAAAACCGATTAAAATGTTTTCCCGCATGTCTCCATATATATATAAAAAAAATCGTTATATAGGTTCAGAAGTGTCCTCACACAACTCATTTCACTTTTATAGATATACTAGCAGGCCGCCCGACGTTGCCCGGTCCTAAAATACGAATAAATATTATATTATCGATATCGATGCCTCCGTACAATCTCGAAAGACAAAGGATACCCCTGTAGGGGCTGTTGCGCGAGTAATTTTGAGGCAAGGGTCGCGCAATCACTAACCACACCTCTCCTGAATCGAAACTGTTTGGGTCCAGTGGCAAGGAGAAGACCAGGACGACTGAAAACAATGACGAGATAAGCGGAGAGCACATACAGCACCTGGAAGTCCCAAATGGTCACCCATTTAGTATTGACCAGGTTCAACGTAGCTTAACTTCGGTAATCCAGCGGGAACCGGTGTGTCAACGTGATTATGCCGTATCGTATTATATTTTAATTAATACAGAAACTGAGACATGTGCATGTGAGTATTATGTTTTTCTAAACAGTTCATTTCTTTTAAGTAAAAAAAAAAAATACTTGCACTAAGATCAAAACCAAAACCTAAAGACAGTGAGTCAAGTACAATAACCATTGCACCAGCTTGACCCGTCTTTAAAAAGTCTTTTCAAACCTACTTATTTTCAACATAAGGAAACTGTCACGTGAACGATTCATACATGCACATTCGTGAAACAGTTGACAAACAGATAAAAATCTGCTGACTTTCCTGATGTACCAATTTTTCAATTTTTATCCCTTAACAGCCCTTTTTCAGAATGTAGACCAATTAAAAAATTTTTCCACATGTCTGAACACCCTATATATCAAATTTCAAATCTTTACATAAAAAATTCGTTGAGAGTTGTCCTCTCTCTCTCTCTCTCTCACACACACACATACACACACATACACTAAATAAATAATAATTCATACAGAAACTGAGACATGTGCATGTGAGTATTATGTTTTTCTAAACAGTTCACTTCTTGTAAGTAAAAAAAGTACGCGAGCTGAAATCGAAACCCAAACCTAAAGAATGTGAGTTAATTACGATAACCATAGACCAAGTTGCACTATCTTTAAAAATGTTTTAAAACCTATTTATTATTAACGTAAGGAATCTGACATTAACGCATGCGCATTCGTGAAACAGTTGACAAACAGATAAAAATCCGACAACCCCCACGTACCAATTGTTAAATTATGATCTCTTTATAACCTCTTTTTTCCGGATGTAAAACGATTAAAAAGTTTTCCACATGTCTGAATACGATGTGCCAAATTTCAAATCTGTAGGTCAAAGAATTGTTGAGTATATAGGTTTAGAATCCGCTCACATACATTCTCATATATATATATATATATATATATATATATATATATATATATATATATATATATATATATATATATATAATGAAATACGTGTGGAAATCGTTTTAAAGTCAAATGACAACGCAATATCATGAAAATAAACAAATAAAACGCAACTGAATATATATATATGTAATCCCTACAGCCACTTACCTTGAAAATGCTGCTGTGAAACCTGACATAGTTATATGGAATAAGTCAGAGAGAGAGAGGTAAACTTGGTTTAAGTGAGTGTTCCTAATGAAGGAGGTCTGAATAGAGCTGAAAGGGAGAAACAGAGCAAATATCAAGGTTTCGTGTATGATATGAAAAGAAACTGGAATCTTAAGGAGATATCAATCATACCAGTTATTATAGATGCCACAGGGCTTATGAAAAAGAACCTGAAGTCCTACCTAACTAATATTCCTGGTGAACCAAGTGCAAAAGAGATCCAGACAATTGCACTTAAGGAAACAGCGAGGATACTAAAAAGAGCTCTCGGATGGTTTCAATAAAAAGCAGGCCAATGTTGGTAGCTGGTTTGGCTGCCCCATACCCAGCATTATGATCTTTGAAGAAAGAAAACGAAATAGAAAGAGTATATATATATATATATATATATATATATATATATATATATATATATATATATATATATATATATGTCTAATTTTAAATCTGATTATAATTAATAATTACTATCATTGTATTAAAGTATTTATAAAATTTTTATTATCCTAATTAATGATGATATTATATTATTTTATTACATGATTTGATATTTTATTTATTATCTGTTTGGAATTATAGACAGTATTTATCCCCAAACTATTTTAATACTTTATTATTTGAAGTTGTATCTTATTTTATTTGTTCTCATTGTTACTTTCATTATATTTATTTCCCTGTCAATTACTAGATAGACCTGAGGAAATTCTACATCGGCATCTTTCATGTGTGATATATTGCTGGTAGCAATTCTGTGGACGTTCAGCGTGAATAGTGACCCCCAATATTATTGTAACCCTTTTGTTAAAACTGTATTTATCTGAGTAATCTGGTTAATGTAGTGTCAAAATATATCTAGTTATTACGGTTTATCTCCAATACCCTTATAGGAATCAGTAGCATATTTTCTATTGTACGACTCTCCGGCGCGAACAGAAACCCCACGATATTCTCATAACATCTTTAGACCGAACAGATACTATCATTAGATCCTAGCCCGAAGACCAAGAAGGTATATTTTAGTTTCATGTACGACCCAAAAGCGATATCATTTTACTCATTTATTTATTTTTTACATTGCGACGCCGGTGATCGGGAGATCTTATTTATTTATAATGAGGATAGGAAGTGATACAAACACTATATATATACTAATTTAATATTTGTAGTATGTGATCACCTTCCCCCTCCTTTGTAATACATAGAGTAATAGCCCTATGAAGTAAATAAAGTGTTCCGTTCGAAATTCCGTTTAAATTCCAAATTTCGACAGAAACATTCCCGATTTCGAAAAGATACACCTGAAGAAGGTCAGAGGTTACATCGACTGCAACGTTGTGAAAATAACACTCAAGATGAGAACAGTAGTCCGATGAAACCAAATAATACGAATAACCACTCATCATCTCAAAAATGTAGAAACATCACAATATATATATATATATATATATATATATATATATATTCTTATTAAAGTTTCACTTATTTAAATAATAAATTATATATATATATATCGTGTCGTTTCTAAATTTATATACATATGTATAAATCTGTTTATATATGTATACATATGTATATATATGTTTATATAGTTTGTTTATATACATATTTGTTTATATAATTTGTATATATATATATATATACTTGCGTATTTTTTTAATTGACGTGAACACTAGAATATTTCAATTAAAAGTCAAATATTAATAGGTAAAATTATAGAGGAATAAAAGGGGAATAAAATGAGGTATAGTTTGTTTAAACAGTTACATTAAATTTAACTTAAATTTGCAGTTTTTGAAACAATTACAAGTGCGGACTTTTTTTATTGTCAGCACTATATATATATGTGTATGTGTGTACGGACGTATGTATATATGTATACATATGTATATGTATGTGCATATATATTTATATGCATATATATTCCACCAACAAGTAGACTGATTAATTAATCTTGTGGTTTACAGTCTTACAAAATATTATTTGGAGGAACTATCTTTCTAAAAACATTTTCTCTGAAAATATTATTTGAAAATCCATGGGTTTCTTGTATTCCTTGTTTAAAATAATATTTTTCTGTTTAAATTTCTATATTTTTACTTCACAAAATTTAAATACAAATTAGCAACGAGGAAACACATACACTTATACACATATATATTTACGTGTGTGTATGTGTGTGTGTGTGTGCGTGCGTGCGTGTGTGTGTGTATCTGTGTGCATATGTGTTTACATTCAGGTATATTTTATTAAAACGAAAACCAAATGAGATATTGGTATATATAACAGAGGTAGAGAGAGAGAGAGAGCGAGAGAGAGAGAGAGAGAGAGACAGAAAGAGAGAGAGATGACAATAAAATGAATAAGATTAAAGAGACAGAAAAAGAAGAAAAGCGCGAAAATAGATTAAAAAAGAAAAAAAGTTTTTTAAGTAAAAAAAAAATATAAAAATGTAAAAAATAAAAATATATCGCAGAAACTAAACATCTGATAGAATCAGCAACATTTTGCAATACCTTTTTTTTTCTTAGATCGTTCCAATGATTTTAGAACAAGTTCTTTGAATCAGAACGAGACGTCGGTATTCCTGCGTATTCTTTGGAAATCCATTTATTTATTGTTAATATAAAAAAAATTAAACAAAATAGAAAAATAAAATATCATTAAAAAATTACTTGGTTTTAAAATTCTAGGAGAGGGTGCGTTATTATTGTAATCAACACCGTCACGAATCATGGAATCGATACTACGCTTGTAAGTAACAGAATAACGATACAGGAAAAGGCATCGTTATCATAAAAAAAATCATAATAACCCGCAACTTTTGTTGAATTAAAAAGTTAAAATAAGCATTAAATACTAGATAGATAATAACTTGAATAGAGAAATTTTTTGTGCACTTTAGCATGCAGGGGGTGCTTAAACCAATGTATGTGCATGCATATATATATATATATATATATATATATATATATAATATAAAGTTTTCACAAAAACAAGACAACAATAACAACAAAATTAAACATCATATTGGGTATTTTGTCTGGAACATTACAATTGTTTTGACACTATTCGGACAATTTCAAACTTTATGTTATTCCAAAATATTCCAGAAAAATATCTCATCAGACGATAAAAAATACTGATTAATTCATTTTTGAACGGATGTCGATTTGTTATAAATTCCAAAGCAATCGTAAAATGATTAAACAAAAAAAAAAAAATGAGGAGAGGGAAGGTAGGTTCAAGTGCTTGGTATCGTAAATAACAAATCGAAATCTGTTCAGATATGTATTAATCATTGTTTTTTTACCGTCTGATGAGATGCTATTCTGGAATATTTTTGAATAACATTTTGTTTAAATTGCATGAATGGTGTCGAAACAATCGTAATGTTCCAGAAAAATACGCAACACGATTGTATATTTTTTTGGTGTCTTATTTTTGTAAAAACTTTATATGAAGGCTGTATTATAGAAAATGACAATGAAGCTTTATATTATCAATTTACTTTGACTTAAATTCGTACATTGCCGATGCTTGATATATTTTAATATTGCAATATATTAAATTTTTGGTTAAAAATATTTAATAATATATATATATATATATATATATATATATATATATAGATCATCGCATAACGATTAGATGACTGTCTGACTGACGTAAATGGACATTTAAAATTAAGATGTTTAAATTCAACGTTATTTCACGCGGTTAATGGTAGCCGAATGGATTAGGTCTTCGCTAATCGAGCCAGTGTTGCGGGGTTCGAATCGTTCGACTGGTATTAATCGTGACACCCTGCACTGAGGATTTCCGAAAGGATGAAACACTAGTGTCTGTAGGTATTTAATTATTATAGTAAAAAAATAATTATGACAACCCCTTTAAGAAATTCGTTTCTTATCGTTGAGCACTTTCAGTTGAATTAAAGTCGGTCGATTTAGCTCTTATGCATAGATCATCGTATAACGATTAGATCACTCTCTGACTGGCGTAAATGAACATTTAAAATTAAAATGTTTAAATTCAACGCTATTTCACGCAGTTAATGGTAACCGAATTGATGCGGTATTCGCTAATCGAGCCAGAGATATCTCGTGGGACGGGGTTCGAATCGTTCGACTGGTATTAATCGTGACACCCTGCACTGAAGACTCCCGAAAGGATGAAACACTAGTGACTGTAGGTATTTAATTAATATAGTAAAAAAATAATTATATATATATATATATATATATATATAAATAATTATATATACATTATATATATATACATTATGTATATAAAACATTATATATAGAGTATTCAAACCCATGCGAAACTTTGTATTTGGGGAAAAGTGTACAAAAAGTGTTAAACTTTATATTTGGGGAAAGTGCACAAAGTGTGAAAATTACAAAAAATGAAATTTGCCAGGTAAAGGTGGAATGACGGCCTTACTTAGTAGCTATTGGTTCATGTTTAAATTTTAAGCCTTACAGCAAACATGTCTTCATAGCTAAGGCATTAACGTCAAAGGGAAAAATAAATCGTAAGCTAAACGTTTTTGTTTCGATTCTCGGTGGAGGCGCATGAGACATTTTTTAAAACCTTTTTGAATCATTATTATATCTTGGGTCCAATATAATAAAATAATAAATACGAAATCTGCATTAATCAATATATCATATTTAAGCATAATTTTCGATCGGGCAATACTGGGCGACCTGCTAGTATATATATATATATATATATATATATATATATATATATATATATATATATATATATATAATCTCGGCAGTCGTGTGAAAAGCATATCTTATTTTTCTTTTATTAATATTATTGGAATTTTCCCCTTTTCTTTGTACATATTTGTAAATTATTCCATGGATTTCGGCCTTTTGGATTATTTTGAACCATCTTCCAATTACGTGATTTTTTTAAAAATTTTACTTGTGCAAATGGAAACTCAATTAACTTTCTTGGAGTTATATTTTTGGATTTTACCGTCATTAGATTATTTACTTTTCACCAGACTATCCATTCACATGTAATCACCTTTTTCTTCACCATATTTCCTCTGCTTCACTTTTTGTTATCAAGTAAGATCTTTGACTTACTTGTTGTTTCATCAAATACTTTTGTATGCAAAATCCGATCCCGCATTTTGCTAATTCATAACCTCTGATGAGAAGGAAAGCATTTCTTCGAAACTCTGCGGATTAAGGACTATCCTTTTCCTTTTCAGATTAAATATGTTTTTAACTCTTTTTCAAAGTGTTTTTTAACATATTTTATTAACTGTTTGCTCTTATATATATATATATATATATATATATATATATATATATATATATATATATATATATAAGATGGTGTTTATCT
Source organism: Euprymna scolopes (assembly GCF_053919585.1). Classification (NCBI taxonomy): domain Eukaryota; kingdom Metazoa; phylum Mollusca; class Cephalopoda; order Sepiida; family Sepiolidae; genus Euprymna; species Euprymna scolopes. The sequence goes on along the minus strand of NC_136524.1, from coordinate 42,949,737 downwards.
TACTATTTATTTATTTTAGCATATAAAATGATGAATTATTTACAACATCTGTTTTGTAACGCAGAAACAATCATAAAATTATTATGTCAATTTTTATAATATTTTCGCCCTAATTTATCAAAAGAATAAGAACTCATTAACCTTAAAAGAAAATAAAAAAGAATATGGTCATGATTACATAAATCCGAAAAAAAATCCGAAGAGTGGTTGCAATTATGTTTCATGATATTTACGTGATCTTTGATATATGTATATATATATATATATATATATATATATATATATATATATATATATATATATATATATATATAATTATTTTTTTGCTATAATAATTAAATACCTACAGACACTAGTGTTTCATCCTTTCGGGATTCTGCAGTGCAGGGTGTCACGATTACTACCAGTCGAACGATTCGAACCCCGCGACACGAGACATCTCTGGCTCGATTAGCGGAGGCCGTATCCATTCGGCTACCATTAACCGTGTGAAATAGCGTTGAATTTTAAACATTTTAATTTAAATGTTTATTACGTCAGACAGACAGTGATCAAATCGTTATACGATGATCTACGCATAAGAGCTAAATTGACCGACTTTTAATTCAACTGAAAGTGCTCAACGATATATATATATATATATATATATATATATATATATATATATATATATATATATATAAAGCAGTAGTGGTATTACCTGCTCGACTATATTCAGGACCATCTAAGAAAAATTATGAAAATTAAATGGAACGGTCTCATGTTAAAATTGGAGTACTCAACAGAACCAACATGAACATCATAGAAGCCGTACTCGCCAGTACTGCGATGGACTGGACATGGTGCCAACTGGAATACACTCGCATCCCAAATATCCTATTGTATGGAGAATTGGAAAATGGGTACAGAAAGATTGATAAGCAGAAATTTCGCTAGAAGTATGTGATAAAACGCAACCTAAAGGCAATGTATACGAACACAAAATATTGCAGACTGAAATAAAAGGCAGAAATAGGGACACAAATAAAGGCCAGGTGTGAACAAAAAAATTACCAAAGGTACAACCCTGGTATCTAACGATGCACTACCCATGGGGAAAAATTGCATATATATATATATATATATATATATATATATATATATATATATATGTATATATATATATATATATATATATATATAGAGAGAGAGAGAGAGAGAGAGAGATCATTAGGTTTAATAGAATTATGAAAAATCATTTTTGATTTGTAGTCATATATATATATATATATATATATATATATATATATATATATATATATATATATATGCAATTTTTCCCCATGGGTAGTGCATCGTTAGATACCATGGTTGTACCTTTGGTAATTTTTTTGTTCACACCTGGCCTTTATTTGTGTCCCTATTTCTGCCTTTATATATATATATATATATATATATATATATATATATATATATATATATATATATATATATATATATATAAATTGGTTAGACGACAACAACAATAGATAGCAGTAATCCGTCGCGGTTACCACCTGACGAAGGCCAGAGGAATAGTTGGCCGAAACGTCGTGAAACAACATCTAAGAAAGATGAGCAATAAAATAAATTAATAATTGAAAATGTTCTCTCATCGGCATTTTAATCTATGATTTCGGTAATAAATGCCACCTTTTCTTGCAAATTACATGAAGTTTTGGAAACAATTGCAAATCCAATGTCTTGCTTTCTACATAAATTATTATAAATTCATTTTAAATATTTTAAAAGTATATTAATAGGCTCTCTTTAATGCTAATACGGAGCTTGAAAGTTCTTCAAAAAATTCGACTCTTTCGCGAATGAACCTGACCTATATAAACTTTTATTATACATCTATTTATAAAGTTTTTTTTTCTCGCTCTGACATTGATAGTAAAAGTTTACTTTTTCTATTCAAAAATTATTTGAACGAACTCCTTATTATACTCAGTCATCGATATGCAAGCGACTACATGAATGTTAACGAAATTATTTTATATATATACTAGCAGTACCCGCTAACAGGCGTTACCCGGTGGAAGCGTTCCCCACTCGAGAAAAATTAAAGTACTACAGTTGCTGTTGTTGTTCCTGCCCAACCTCCAACCACCTTATGTTACGAACGGCTTTCGGAATAGACACCCTCAATTCCTCATGGTAATAACGGCTATCGGAATGGATATCCCCACCTCCCCTTATCAAGTACGGGTCGAGAGAAGTGGTGTAGTAAGGATATTGTGCAACTCCCAGCCGTAAAAAAATAAAAATAAAATAAAAGTAGCAGCGAAGGGAAAAAAGATTAGACGCAGTAAGCAGCTCGGGTGAAGAGAAGTGAAAAAAAGTAATAGAAAAAAAAAGTAATAAACAGGCTCGAATCTGTAAAGCGAAGGAGGTAAATAAGGTGAAACAAAAGCCACCCATTTAGCCGTCGCGGCCATGCGACTTACGACGTCATGGGCGGTCGAAATGAGGTTAGTCATCCCAAGGCATATGATGAGTTTGGAGAGGAATTGAACGAGTGTGTGAGAGAGAGAGAAGGGAGAAAGAGAGAAGGGAGAGAGAGAGAAGGGAGAGAGAGAGAGAAGGGAGAGAGAGAGAGAGAGAGAGAGGGAGAGAGAGAGAGAGAGAGAGAGAGAGAGAGAGAGAGAGAGAAAGAGAGAGTCTGTAAGTTTCAATAAAGAAAAACAGGAAACACTTTATCGGACAGTTTAAAAAAATGAAAATTCGCTTTCTCTCCCCAAAAGAAAATGTGGTTTATTATTTTCATGTTGTTACCTAGTTTTTAACGGGTTTAGTTGATCCAAAATTTAAAAAAAATAGTTATCACCAGCGGTTCACAGAAATATTTTTGTTTTTCTTCTCATTTGTTTAGTTGTTGGGGTAGTAGTGGTTAATCAACTATAGAACGTATATAGTTTAATAGGTGTTTCTGCAGTTAAATAACCGTTGTTCTGTAAGTAACGCGCTGACATTGAAAAACTGTTTTGTGTTAACATTTTGTGTGTGGGGGGTGGTGTTTTGGTGGCAGCGAGCATAAAAAGAAAAAAACAACAATTAAAGCATTGGTAATGTTGACTGGTTACTTACCGGCCTCCGTGATTAAAAATCGTTCGTTTCAAAGTTGTATTAAGAAACATAAATTTATTTAAGAATGAAAACATGGAATCCTATCCTAAGGAAATGAAATGAAACTTCTTCCGTGTATTTATTTTTATTTTTTTAATTGCTGCAATGCTTGGTTTCGACTATTTCATTTTTCACCGCAACAAAAAGTAAAGTAGAAAAATAATTCGTAATAAAAGAAACATTGTGCATTTAAGAGAATGAAAAATAACAATTCACCGTTTTGGAGATTTCTCTTAAGTGAAACCTACAAACAAAAAAGTGACAAAGTCAAGATAAGTTACTCTTCTACCTATCCGGATAAGTTTTGTGTTTTAATGTATTTTAATGCTTTTATTCGGTACATCAATCGCCACTCTTTATAACATTTATAGCGTTATAACATGTAAAAGTTACATTGTTTACTATCCAGAAAAATAAATATTTGCAGAAAATTAAAATGCGATGTTCGTTTTAAGCATAGCTGAAAACCTTTAAAAGTCGTTAAGTGTGAAACCAAGTAAGATTTTACAAATATCGACAACTATTATTGCCTCTTGATTTGTTTTGTGTTGGTCTACCACAATGACTAAACAACTCCCCCTACAAAAATTACCAGCCCCCCCCCAAAAAAAGTGGCCATAAATTGGGTGCCCATTTCACATTAAATTAATATAGAAAAGTGATACCCCACCTTTTAAAACTACAATTTCTTAGCTTAAAAACTCTTTGTATCTTGTCATTTAAAATGTTAATGTCGATGTCAGCGGCCCTGAACAGTAATAATTTTAAAGATTGTTCCTCAAATAAATAAAAATATAAATAAAATAAACAAATAAAATACCCCCTAAAAGAAAACATAGCCCCAAAACCAATTAAGCTTTTCGTTTCATTTCGATAATTTAAAAAAAAACAAATAAAAAGGAATAAAAACAAATAAATCTATTTGAATTCGATAATAAAAAAACTGAGAAAAATGGGGGAAAAAGTTATCCGTATTCATCCCAAGGCTTATGATAACTTTAGACAGGGAGAGATGGAGGGAGAGTATGGGTATGTAAGTTTTGATGGGCTAAATTCGTTGTGTTTTCAATGATGAAAATAAAGAAACACGTTATCGGACATTAATAAATATGGAGCCCCCCTTAAAAAAAAAACGAAAAATAAAAGAAATATGGATCATATTTTTTGTGTTGGTATGTAGATTAGTATACTGTTGCCACATCTGGGATGGAGCAAAACCGTCTTAGAAATCATTCTCACAGAAGAGGCGTTGTGAGACTATCCCTGCTCTATTATGACAAGGCTCGTCTGAGCTCCAATCTATGGTCCCTCCTCGTAAAGCGTTCGCAAAAAAAAAAAAAAAAAAACTCACCTAGTCGCAACAACCACCAATAACTCCCCGAACTCTCTATCGGTGACCAAAACTAAAGAATAATTCTATGAGCACAGTTTTATTTCCCCTAGAACTGTCCGTCTGTGAAACGCAGTATCGTAGGTATGCTTCCCGGTTGAGTATAAAATGGTCGTCTTCAAGTTCATTGTGAATAAATTCCTATTGAGCAGTCTTAAATAATCTAGTCCTACTAAAGTTCCACGGTGATTGAGCTTGTTGTTTCACTATCTATCTGACTCTTAACCCAACAAATAACCGTTATCCTAGAGTCGCTTTCGATCCTGATAAAAAAAAAAGAAAAAAAGAAAAGCAATTCATAAAAAAACTTCGTCGTGGGAAGACATTGTAATATTATTTATATATGTTCTTTTGTTAAATGCTAACAATCATCGAACTTTAACTTTGAGCAGTTTTAACTATCTATAAAAAATATATGCACAAATATATTTTAAACTCTCTCACACACACACGCTCGCACACACATGTATATATAGCCTATATATGTATATATAGATATATATTAGATACTTATGTATATATTTTTTGCATACATACACACACATGTATATATACATATGTATATATATATATGTATACATGTATATATATATATATATATATATATATATATATATATATATATATATATATATATAGTAAGTTATAAAATGTATATGGCGATTAAGCTACACTGAATATTCCGCGTTTCATCCACTCTAGGACTCTTCAGGTTTCTGCGCGAATTCTGTGGTTGTTTATCGTTTTTATATGCGCATCTTCTATTGAGATTTTAGTTAGCGGAATATTCAGTGTAGCTTAATCGCCATATACATTTTATAACTTACTAACTAGCTCTGCCTACGTATTGAGCACTTTTGAAGTAAATACTTAAAGTTTACGCATAAATCTATACTTTCGTATATTAATTTTATGTGAGTAAATTAAGTAGTGATATATATATATATATATATATATATATATATATATCGTAAACGGTGTGAGTTCCATATAATAGCGTTGATTTAATTTCAATATAATAAAATACGCACCAAGTGCGCTTGAAACAGACTTATCTTTCTTTAAATTTACAACATGGCAAGTAAGAAGAAAAGAAGAAAAAAAGAAAGAAACAACATACTGAGGATGGAGTATAGCTCTGAAATATATTTATGTTATAAATTTCAAACAATATTTTTAGGTTATTTTCCTAATATTACGTTGTGATTTGGCTTTCGAGCGCATATATATTGAAGGACCATAAACTGGACTTCAATAATAAACCCAGTATTAGATTCATAGCCCCATGCACATCCGACATAGATAATATTAGTAAAAAGATACTAGACAGAATCATACCAACCTTAAAATCCAAAATTAAGCACAACCTCTGGATCTCTTCAGGGGAAGTAATCAGATGGTTTGACAAGATCCCTAAAAACCTAAAAAGCAAATTTATCATGTTCGACATAGATTCGTACTACTCCTCCGTTTCCCCTGCACTATTTAAGAAGGCACTTAAACTAGCAGAATGTGAAACTGACTTAACTAAGTTGGAAATTGAAATTATAAAAATAGCCATAAAAAACTCTAATTAGATATAACGGTGAATTGTGAACCAGAAAAGATAGAGAGGGCCATTTTTACATTACAATGGGTTCCCCAGACTCCTCGTAGGTCACTGACTTGGTTGGTCTCCACTTACTTAGGGAGATAGACAAGAACATTTCAGGTTTAAATGGGTGTCTTTACAGGGACGACGCACTTTTCGTAGTTAATTCTAGCGACCGTATTACGGAAAAATCAAGAAAAAACATCAGAAATTTTTTAAAGGAATTTGGATTAGAAATAACAATGGATAGTAATTGCAAAATAGTTAATTTTCTGGACGTTACACTCAACCTAAACAATAGCACATACGAACCCTACCACAAACCTAACCAAAACAACTTTCTACATAGATTACCGACCAAACAATCCGAAATGCATGAAGAAAGGACTGATCCCCAACATTTCTGAAAGAGTTTCAGACTATTTTAAAAAGCTGATTACATATAATGATAGAAAATGTATCGATCATAATTAATGGGTATTTTGATCTGACAGAACGGTGGTTCATAAAAATTGTGGGGTCTGCCTTCGCGCCTGACCCCCAAAGTATGGAAATAAAAAATGAAAAAAAAGAAGGTTTACAAGGGTTTTTGATATAGATGTACATAAGAATACTTTGATAAGTATGTTTCGACTTAAATAGGGATCGTATAATAAAATTGTGGGGTCTGCGTTCGCATCTGTACTCTATGGAAATATGGCACAAACTTTAACAAAGACTTTTCATATCTATTTGCGTAAGTATACTTTGACAATTATGTTTCAGTTTGAAGAAATATGGTATAATAAAATTGCTGGGTGTTCGTTCGCGCGTGACCTTCATAGAATGTAAATATGTCACAAAGTTTAACAAGGTTTTTTAAAAGGAGCGAGGGTCCACAATAACACCTTGACTTTAATCTTGATTCACGTTAGCTTTTATTTATTTTTTTTAGTTGAATTATATTGTGTCCAATAAATTCATCTCATCAATTCGCGTTCTTATTAAAGTGAAAGCCAAAAACGAAAGAAAGTCGGAACTTTAGTCAATTCCCGACACAAATTTTGCATAACTCTGTTTTTTTCCTTTTCCACTTGCACTTTCGAAAATAGATAAATAGATAAATAAAAAAAAATAAGAACCTTACTTGTTATCGTGTCAATACGTGTCTTTTTAAAAGCATTTACATAACCTTTTTATTTTTATATCTGTTTAAGCTTTTTTGTCAATGTACTAGAAGGAATCCAGTTGATTACAACCCTTTCTGCGTGTTCTTTACATTACAATAGTACAACCCTGAATCTGACGGCGCAATACTACACCGTTCAATACTGTAAAACTGAAACGGAGCTGTTTCGCTTGATAAGGGCGCCATTTTCTTCTTATTCATATCTATATCGATTCTTTGCTTAAAAAAAACTAAAATAATTACGTGTTTAATTTATTAATATCCCATTTTGCTGTTTCGTATTATTTTACTAAAGTAAGTAAAGCTTCATTATTTTCAGAACTGTTTTTGTTTCTTTGTTTATCGATATTTCGTCGATATTATTTAGTAAGAGTGTTTAGCAGAAAAGCCAACAAACGACTACCAGAAAAAATAAATATACAAGAAATAAATGTTATAGTCAATAAAAGTTCAGTTCATGTTTTTTTTTGTTTTGAAATAGTTTTTAATGATCTTTACTTGAAATAATTTCAGCGAACCGAAATTAAAACGAAATTTGAGGCGATAACTACTTCAATGAATTTTTATATAAACTACACATGCCATAATCGAATATTCCTGAAGCACAAAATAACGGAAAACTTTAAAATATGTTTATAAATATTCCTTACATTGACGGAACTCTCTTAAATTGTTAACATAGAATGCTCTGGTACCCCTCCTTAAAATTGAAAACGGGACTCTCTATTACCAAATCCATGCCATTTTGATTTTTTAAAACCGGTTCGTGAATTAAAAAAAAATACTTAAAAATACAAACCAATGAACTTTTCTACCATAAAAGTAACTTTTATTGACTATGGTAACATTTATTTCTTGTATATTTATATTATTATATATATAACATTTTCTCATTGTCAGAAAACATCGTTTTGTTGGTCACTCTTGGCTACGAATGGAAACAAAGTTGATATAAAAAAATACATTTTCGCGAAAATTATCTGTACTTTCAACATATTTTGCTTAGGGTAAAATTTTTGAGTATCAAAACCTATCTCTTTACAACCCTCTCATTTTCATAACCTATCATACTTTCATCAATCACAGTCCATTTTCTGTAGGCTGCTTTTTAACCCAGTCAACGACGGGTACTTCTGCTAGTATATATATATATATATATATATATATATATATATATATATATATATATATATATATATATATATATATATATATAATACACAGGCTTCTTCAGTCTTTGACAGACTATGGATACCTATGAAGAGATGATTGCGCGTGAAATACCAGTGGCACGCACGACTGGAAACAAATGCTGAGATAAGCACAGGCAACGCCTAGAATTCCCAAATGGTCCCTCATCTGGTATTAACCAGGCTCAACGTTGCTTAATTTCGGTGATCTAACAATGTGTCGACGTGATTATGCCGCATATATATTATTATTATGTCGAACCTATTATCCATCATCTTATATAACTTTAGAACGCCCTTATGGACACATTTGTTTGTTAGAATAAAATCCTATATTTCATCTTAAGAGAAGCATTATCACAATCACCATCATCTACAGACGAATTAGTTCTTATTTTTCCCTCTCTATCTACAATGCTCTACCCGCCCTCAGTCTATACCCGGAAGATATATACACATTATAACTATGTTTTCCAGTCACCCTTGTTAACGGGATCATAAACTCCTATACAAACCTATAACTTTCCATTTCCCGCCACAGAAAAAATTTCTCCCTTACAAAGTTCCAGCACTTCTCATTGTTGCCAGCTCTCAATACGCCTATTCGAGAATAGGCACTTTATTGAATGAAAAAACACGCTTGATGTTTAAAAACATGGCTGCTCTGTATACGCGCTACAATAGTTTTAACAAACAATACAATTGTTTTTTTTTTGTTTTATTTTCCTTTTCCCAACTATATTACTACGATTTTTCTACTGTTGTTAATTAAAATCATTGTTTTCTGGAAAAAAGGGCAATAACAGCAAGCGAACGACAGATTTTGTAAACACATACACATGGACACAAATAGATACACGGACAAAGTAAGAAAGACAGATAGAGAGAGAGGGAGAGAGACAGATAGACTAGTACCTAGATTGATGGATAGATAAATAGATAGATAGAGAGGGAGAGAGAGACAGACGGAGAAAGAACTGTTTGAAAAGATAACACACTTTTTATGTATTTTAAACAGCACATTTTCTTTAATTTTTAACAATACACATAGAAGTTTTAAAAAATATTTTTTTAACATTATACTTACAAACAATGCGGACATAACTGTTTGTATTTATTTATTTTTACTTTTATACGCCTATTTTATATACTATTGGAATGCGGCCGCCTTCACGTTTTTTCTTTTCTCCTTCACGTAACGAATTCGAGCCTGCCTGCCTACTACCACTTTTCTCTCTCTCTCTCCACGCAAATGGATTACTGTTGTTTCGCCTCCCGACTCAGCTACTACAATAACCCCCAGAGGGTTCCTTACTCGACCCAGGCAACGCCGAGGAACCCTTCTACTATACCCTTTTTTAAAAACACCTTTTAATTCCACCTCCCGGGGCTCCTTACTACACCTCCACAGAACCGGACAACCCCACTAGTGTAAAATGGAGTAAATATATTCGTGAACGTAACATGACACGCATATAAGTTATCTATAGATTTTAATTTTGTTTGTAGATTCAATTTAATACTATTATATTTACCATATGATTTTTATAACTAACTATGGAAAATTAAGAAATCAAATAATAAAAAATAAAAAAAATGAATAGTATCACTTTTGGAATCGGAAAATAGGTACAATTTTTTTCGATTCCAATACTGATTCCAATACATTTTTTATCGATTCATAATTCCAATTCCCATTCACTAACACATACATGATGATTGCAACGTCACTCCCTTAGACACTAAAAAAAAATGACTTCCATCGCCACAGGACCATTTTAATAGACAAATACCTGAGGGAGTATCTATACACAGATGATGTTATAGAGTCTTAGCTTTGTACGACAGCTAAGTCTCTCTCTCTTTCTCTCTCTCTCTCGGTTCAAAATTTTGAGATTCAGCAGCAAGCAAGAGCAAGATAGTCAGCAACAAGTAAAACTTCAGACCAGCTTAATCAGGGTACTGGTCCCCGCTTTATGGTTTTTAAATCAGAGATTTGCTTCTCCTAGAAAGGTTGCCTTCACCACGGCTTATAGGAGTCCTCTCCACCCCAACACACACATACATACACATCAACACACACGGTGTTAGTTAGCCATTGACCCCGAAAAAGGGTTCATTCACCCTTTGGAAGGTCTTGTTTTTAATCCTTAAGGGGGACTAGCCACCCTCCTCACCAAACAGTTTAGTTGCCGGTGACCCGACCATGAGGCAGGTAGTACAAGGTTACATGCTACCAGTAGCATATTACATGACCTGACACAAAATACATACATACATACATACATACATACATACATGATGATTGCAACATCTTATCAGACGAGTGCCACTCCCTCAGACATTTAAAATCCATGAGCCCAAATGCCTGAGGAAGTATCTATACAAAGATAATGTTACAGAGTCTTAGCTTTGTACGACAGCTAAGTCTCTCTCTCGGTTCAAAATGTTGAGATCCAGCAACAAGCAAGAGCAAGATAGCCAGCAACAAATTAAACTGCAGACCAGCTTAATGCGGGTACTGGTCTCCCGCTTTATGTTTTTTTTTTTAAATCAGAGATTTGCTTCTCCTAGAAAGGTTGCCTTCACCACGGCTTACAGGAGCCCTCTCCACCCCAATACACATATACACACACACAAATATACACGGTGCTAGTTGGCCGTTGACCCAGAAAAAGAGTTTTTAATCCTTCAGGGAGACTAGCCGCCCTCCTCACCAAACAAGTCTGGTGGGGGAACCAGTTTAGTCGCCGGTGACCCGACTATGAGGCAGGTAGTACTGGGCTACATGGTACCAGTAGCATATGACATGACCTGACACACATACATACAGACATACATACATACAGACATAAATACATACATACATACATATATGCATACATACATATATACATACATATATACATACATACATACATATATACATACATACATATATACACACATACATACATACATACATACATATATACATACATACATACATATATACATACATACATATATACATATATACATACAAACATACATACATACATACAGACATATATATACATACATACATATATACATACATACATACATATATACATACATACATACATACATAAATATATACATACATATATACATACAGACAGACAGACATATATACATACATACATACATACATATATACATACATACATACATACATATATACATACATACATACATACAGACAGACATATATACATACATACAGATATACATACATACATACAGACATATATACATACATACATACATATATACATACATACATACATACATACAGACACACATACATACATACATACAGACATACATACAGACATATATACATACATATATACATACATACATACATACGTGCATACATACATACATACATACATACATACATACATACATACATAATGGTTCTTAGGTTATCAAATGGAAGATGCCTTCATTGACACATTAGCTCTATTACATCGCCTGAAGGGAAATTTTGGTTCTTGCCAACCAATTGTCTGAAACATTAGCATGTTAAGTGTAGCGACTATGTAATATTTGTCTATATAAATAAACATATTACATTTTGCTCTTTTTTATTGAGCACTATTAATCAAATTGTTTTAATTCATGAGTTATCTCTCTTGAATACTTTTAACTTTGTGTGTATATATATATATATATATATATATATATATATATATATATATATATATATATACTAGCAAAAGTACCAGTCGTTGACTGGGTTCAAAAACAGCCTACAGAAAATGGACTCTGATTTATGAAAGTATGATAGGTTATAAAAAGGATGGGTTGTAAAGAGATAGCTTGGAATTTGGGGGTATCAAAACCAAAGCAAAATATGATGAAAGTAAAAATAAAATAAATAAACCCCATAATTTATAATACCATACCTGTTCACACTGAAACACTTATCACAATATTCTCTGGATCTATATAAAAAAAACCTTGTTAAACTTTGTGACATATTTCCATTCTATGGATGTCAGGCGCGAACGAACACCCCATAATTTTATTATACCATATTTCTTCAAATTGAAACATAATTATCAAAGTATACTTATGCAGACAGATATGAAAAGTCTTTATTAAAGTTGGTGCCTATTTCCATTCTATATAGGCCAGGCGCGAACGCAGACCCCACAATTTTAATGAACCACTGTTCTGCCAGATCAAACATACCCATTCCTGTGTCTCGATACATCTATCATTATATGTAATCAGTTTTTTAAAATAGTCAACCATATAGGAGCCTATTCGTGACCAGACAGACACACAGACATTCAGCTTTATATATATATATATATATATATATATATATACTAGCGGGGGTACCCGGCGTTGCCCGAGTGTTTGTTTCCGGGACGGGGGGGGAGTTTTAAAAAATGTTATGGTAGGTAAGTAGGAAGGATCAAACCCGGAGTCATGAGTAAAAGTAGGAAAATAAAGTGTGAAAAAAAAAAAAAACATCTGCAACGTTAACAGTTCGGCCACCAAGAAAAGTCCATTCCAGTTGTTTAGGAAAAAAAAACAAAAAAAAACGACTACGGTAGGTCGGCGCGAACGTGAAAATATAGTGTGACTTGTCCAGCACGCTAACCACTACGCCACAGAGCACTGCAGCTTAGTTTAGTGATTTTAAATAACTTCACATGAAAGAACTACGAAGCCA
>NC_136524.1:42831537-42931537 GCF_053919585.1 Euprymna scolopes | reverse complement strand
TATCATTATGAGTTAGGCGGGGCACACTTTATGTCTAATATTATAAAAGGGTTCTATGTCGGTATGAGTTTGATGGGGCACAGTTTATATCCAATGTTATGATAGAGTTCCATATCACTATGAGTTGGACGAGGCAAACTTTATGTCCAATGTATGAAAGGGTTGCATGTCGGTATGAGTTGGACGAGGCACACTTCATGCCAATGTTACGACAAGGTTCAATATCACTATGAGTTGGACAGCGCACACTTTATGTCCAATGATATGAAAGGGCTCCATATCACTATGAGTTAGACAGGACACACTTTATCTCCTATGTTATGACAGGGTTCCATGTCGGTATGAATTGGACGAGGCACACTTTATGTTATGGCAGGTTTCTATGTCGGTATGAGTTGGACGGGGCACACCTTATGTCCAATGCTATGACAGTGTTCTATATCGTTATGAGTTTGAGGGCGCACACTTTATGTCCAATGTTATGACATGGTTTCATATCACTAGGAGTTGGACGGGCGCACTATATGTCCAATATTATGACAGGGTTATGTCCGTATGAGTTGGACGGGGCACACTTTATGTCCAATGTTATGACAGGGTTCCATGTCGCTATGAGTTGGACGGGGCGCACTCTATATCCTTTTGTGTTGACATCTTAAATCCAAGTGGCTTTGATTTATGCCAACCCAATTTTTTTAGCAGCAGTGGAGCAGTCACATGGTACTGTGTTCTGCAAGTGGAAAGCCCTTGTAAAGCAGCTTTGTCCGTATAAATTCCACCTGATTAAAGGGAAATGGAGGATTAATTCTGTAGAATCAAGAGATTTGGTTAAGAAATAAATTACGTTCATTCTAACATATTTCATAACCTTATCCGTAATTTTTGTTCAACATATTAATTAAATGTACACAAGATTTTATTTTTGTTAATGTAAATCGCTCCAGACAAGGTGTGAAGCCATTTTATGTAAATAGAAAACAAGAACGAAAGATGATTATCGCAAAGACAAGAGAAGCAGCCTATTGATCATAATCTTGAAAAGACCAATGTTGTAGGTAGAAGGAAAGGAGTAAGCATAGAGAGAATTCCAAAAGCCCGTGGTTCTTTGAAAGACGTCACTAGAAGGGGAATTCGTATTACAATGAAGTATTAAAACAGAGAATTGATGAAGACCACTAGACCAACGAGTCAAACGAGCTGGAACAAAGGAAGCATGGAATAGATCAGACGATTCTGAATAACATGTGTCATAGTAGTATTAATGGAATGGTGTTAATTGCTTCCCAGGAAAATATAGTACAATAGATGAAGGTGGTGAGTATCAACTCTCTCTAAATATTTGAAGGGGTAACCCACTAGTATAATATGTAGATTAATTGAAAATAATAACAAAGGAAAATTCAGTGGGGGTTAGTGATGGAACGATTACTAATATTTTTCCCGATTTCAATAAAATTACCTATTCCATAATAAATTCCCAATTCCAATACAATTACCGATTCCGATTCTTTATAAATCTCTAAATATTTTACTATAACATGATTATTTGTCCCGATTACAGTAAAAACACACGTTAAATGTGCATATATGTTTTCAGCCATAATAAACACACTTGTGGGGGGCATCTATTGATTTTCATCTTACTAGTAGTTTAAAATCTATAAATATTGATTATTTGATTACTATTAACAACAGTGGAATATTTTATTTTAAAGAATATCGAATAAAAGAAGATAGTTACAGTAATCGTCTTTGGCATCAGAATATAGACACAATTTTTTTTTTCCGATTCTGTTACCGATTCTAATACCTCGAAAAGTTCCGACTTTTCTGATTCCCGATTCCGATTTATCGTCCCAACACTAGTTGGAGCAAAAAAGCCCAAATAGAGGTTAGTTTTTACGCAGCTGTGAGAATTGATAAAAGTGAATGTGTCATCATATGACTAAAAGAGAGAAGTCTTTAGTTCCTTGGAAGCACTTAACTTAATTTAAAATGCGTTAATGTGGTATGATTAAACAGTAATTATCAGCCTGGTGAGTTATATGGAACTAAGATAAAATCAAATAAATCTCCTGTGTCTTCTGACAGTGACAAAGAAATATTATTTTATTAAATATAAAATTCGCTCTACATTACAATATATAATAGGAAATAACACAAAAATTAATGAAAATTGTTTCTGAAAATTCTTATGGAGCATTTCATGCAGTAGGCGATTAAACACGCTAGTATATAAAACTGTTAGTTAAGAGACACATGAAATAAAAGTTCAGTTAGGGTCAACAATTTGCAGAACTAGAGTTTGGGATTATATTCCTGTGAAAATTATGAAAAACGGATATAATTTCACATGGCTCAAAGAGAGAGAGAGAGAGAAGAGAGAGAGAGAGAGAGAGAGAGAGAGAGAGAGAGAAAGAGAGAAATAAACAAGATAAACAATTAGTTCCTTGAATGTACTCAACGTGTAGATAAATTGAAATACGCTATCGATGCATGATGCAAAAAGTGATTATTGTTATCTATCTCTGTACCCCCCATAGCTCACTGCTCGGTGATTTGGAACGAAGATTAATTCAAATAAACATTCTTTGTCTTCCACTGGTTTTGTCATAACTTATCTATCTGCACATACATGGACGAATGGTGGCTTTGTAGAGGTACATGATACAAGTAATGGCGGAAACCCTAGAGGAAGACCCCAGTCTGTAGTGGAATGAAGTAAAAAATGGATTGTAACGTTCAATGGTGCCAAGACCAAGTTCGTTTCATTTAAAGAAACCTTCCCAGTCACCAATAGCTAGGGTTAAATATAATAACCTGAAAGTACTTCTTTCAAATTCCTCTGCCTAACCTTTTGCATGGAACAGTATTTGGAACAGATACATCGAGAGCATTGCCAAGGCTTCTGCGAAGAAGGTGGGCTGTCTCTACCGTGATAGAAAGTTACCTGTGCCTGAAAGTATCCTATACCTTTACAAGACCAACATTCGCTAATGTGTGGAGTATTGTTGTCACATTTGGTGCATCTGCTACTAGTCTCTTACTCCTAGACAGGGTTCAAAAGAGAGTCGCCAACCTGATAGGCCCTGAACTGTCACCTAAGCTTCAACTTCTGTCCCATTGACGAAATGTTGCATCCCTCCGCCTGTTTTACAAGTATTTTCCCGACAACTCCCTCAACGTTAATACGCGACAAACCCCACAAGCAGCAAAGTCTCACCCCTACACCGTAGAAATTCCTTTCCGGGTCCTGCTTCCCAACTATACTGACATACAAAAATTCAAGTATAATGTGAATAGACCTTTTGCTGCTCAACTTCTTACATAGTCTCCCTGCAACTTATATCCTTGATAGTAGCCATATACATCAAAGTAGCACTGTACCTTGTTTGGGATGAAAATGTAATAATTTTTTTAACAATATGAATAAGAATTTGATTTTATGATGACAATCCTTTAATCTTGAAGGATCACAGAAGATGCACTAATAAGAACATGGAACTATTTTACTATTTAATCGCCACATAAAAGGCAAAGTTCCACTAAGACGTAAAGGGCTACTATTTGGGGCAGAATTTGCAGGGATACTATGTAAGGAATTGGGCAGCGCGATACCTATTTACATTACACTCGAACTTCTGCATGTCAGTACAATCAGGGAGGCAGAGGTTTGAGAGCGAATTTCAAAGTATAGCAGTTCGAAGGAAGAAGCTTGTGAGTAGAAGGTTTTACAGTATCTAGTGATTTTCTACAATGTAGAGGTGGGATTTTGCTGCTTTTCTGGTTTGTTGTGGATATTTACGCCGAAACGAGACTAGTGCTTTCAGTTTGTCCGAGCACTTACCATTAAAGTACTTGTAAAATAGATAGAGGGATGCCACTTTTCAGCAATGGGAAAGAGGTTGGAGTTTGGTCGACCGTGCGACATCTATTGGGTTAACAACTCATTTTTAACCCTATCGAGGAGAGAGAGAGAGAGACAGAGAGAGAGAAAGAGAGAGAGAGAGAGAGAGAGAGAGAGACTTGTGGCAGATACACCAGGCCAGACATGACAACAATATTCTGTGCATGAACGAATGGTGGCCTTGTAGAGATACAGGAACTCTCAGGTGTCATTAACCTTATAGCACGGTTCAGATAGGTTAAAATGTCTCATGCCTTTCTATATAGCGAGAGTAAGAGACGGAGGGAGAGACAAACAGGCAGACAGAAAAAGTCGAAAAAGTAATGCTGAGCACGGACGGCTTTAATCACTCTTTAGGTTTCCCAATTCTAATGCAAATTAGTGAAGATAATCGTGCACTGTGACCTAATCAATTAGTGTTAAATAATCTGTGGATTAACTCATCAGTATATAAAACGGTTAATTGAGAAAACAGAAAATGCAAGTTCAGTCGAGGCTAATTTGCTGACCTGGAGATTAGTATTACTAGACTGTAGGAATCAATAGAAGCAGATGTGACGTCATCTAATTCAAGGAGAGACTGAGAGAGAGAAACATTTGGATTTTTTGAACCACACAACACGGGTACAAGAAAATGTGTGATGTATTGACCAGATATGATTAGACAATAATTATCAATTCCCGTGTCTCCCTGCCATACTGGTTAGTGATTTAGCACGAAGATCAAGCTAAATAAACATTCTTTGTCTTCCAACACATTTCATTCCGATTTAGACGTTTTAAAAGTCAATGAGTTTTGCTTCCAGGACGATGTGTTTTCACTGTGAACCGATCACATACAGACGTGTACAAAATGTATGGATAATACATGTGACTTTTCACTTTTTTTCAAATAATGGAGACAATTTAGCCTCCTGCGG
The DNA here is from genome assembly GCF_053919585.1 of Euprymna scolopes. Lineage (NCBI taxonomy): Eukaryota > Metazoa > Mollusca > Cephalopoda > Sepiida > Sepiolidae > Euprymna > Euprymna scolopes. The sequence goes on along the minus strand of NC_136524.1, from coordinate 42,926,710 downwards.
GTATGACACAAAGTTTAAATTCAACCAATAAGACACTTGGGTGCCTCGGTATGTGTGCTTCAGAGAATCAGCAAAAGTCAATACTGTTCCCACATTATGCAAAAGAATGTACTGCTTTTGATCCTTTCCAAATTCTTAATAGCAATCTTCATTGCTAGCAAGAACTAACTGATGTAATCGCCATATTTGTCGTAAGTCCGAATACTTTCCAATCCTTCTGGATTTAGCGTCAGAGATAAATTAATCTAACTGGCTTTGAGCAATTTACATAATTTTTATTGACAACACATTTATACTTGAGCAAAACAATAATAAATGAAAAGCATTACTAAAAAAACAAAAAAAAACTCATATCAATAAAATAAACTTCATCAATAGTAGTAACATCCTGAAATATTTGTAAAATTATTAAAATAATTAACCAATGAGAAATTATATACATCTTATTTTTTAAAAAATATGAATATTAAGAGAAAAAGTTGTAGACGTGCGAAGAATCAGAGTGTATAGTCTAGGCACAGCAAAAACGGAACGTGGGGGTCAGTACTTTTTAAGGGAGCTTCTCTTTAAAAATCTACCAAAAATCAAGTAATTATCCAATCAATACGAGTTTTTCACCAATCATTAAGAGAAGAATGAATTTTATGACGCTTTAATTGTTTTCATAATCGATGTTTGTATATATATATATATATATATATATATATATATATATATATATATATATATATATATATAATATATATATATATGTGTGTGTGTGTATATATATTGTCTGCAAAACCCTTTTCTTTATTTGTGATCACAAATATGCTTAAATAATCAGTCGAAACTGAACAAAATATATTGCATTGTGAGAAGGTTGAAAATTGTAGATAAAACAAACAAACTAAAAAAATAAGAACAACTATGCCCGTATCACATTTTAAGATTTAAAATCCAAATTTCGAATGTATCTAATGTTTCATTTTTGTGTTTTGAAGTGTGAAATTCGTTGAATATATTAATAATAATTATTATTTTAGATGAACAAAAATTTTTTTTTTCATTATTGTTTACGAAAAACCCTACATTTAAATCTTTAAAAAATAAATAATTAATTTTGCTTAAGTGAGCCCGATATTGCTTTTATAAATAGATACCAGAAAAAGAAAAAAATCGATAAATAACAGCGTATTTTGCTAAACATACGGTAATTTTTTTTCGGTAATTTGTCGTTACGTCACATATGGTAGACCATAAGACCTACAAAAGTTGTTTGTATTTACAAATATATGATATCTCCCCCTTTCCTTTTTGCTGTGACTTACGCTTGACTTCTGGGGGACTTACATCTACCACACTATCGCGCCAGAAACACTTGGTCCTGATAGCAAGACAGGGTCAAAACGACCAAGCATAATGTTAGATGCACGAGTTGTCTCCATCACATAGGGTGCCTAGCATTCTGGTACTGGTCAGCCTTATCGTTGCTTAACTTTGGGGGTTATGTAGGCATATATATATATATATATATATATATATATATATATATATATATATATATAACTACTTCATTTACTTACATAAAATTAATACACGAAAGTATAACTTTATGTGTAAACTTTAAGTATTTATTTCAATAGTGCTCAATATGTAGGTAGAGCTAGTTAGTAAGTTATTATCTGAAGCCTGAAGAATCCTAGAGTGTATGAAACGCGAAATATTCAGTGTAGGTGAATAACCATATATATATTATAACTTACTTATGCATCTTAAATCTTATATAATAATAATAATAATAATAATAATAATAATAATAATAATAATAATAATAATAATAATAATAATGATAATGATAATAATAATAATAATAATAATACTGAAGAAATACAGCACAGACTTGATAACCATCAAAATGAAAAAAAAAACGAAGAAAGAGATGGACAACAAAAGAGAATAGACTCGAAATGGAATGCTATTATAGAAGTCATCCTAAATATAGATATGGAGGTTATCGGAAACGAATGAAAGAACCATGGGACCTATCCAGTGACTACCATACGACAGAACAAAGAATTGCGGGCCAAGCAAGACTGATACTCAAGAAAGGTTAGCTCTCTAAACTAGAACTAACAGAAATACATCGAAAAATAAATGATGAAACTGAACAAAAAGCAACCCCAGCGAAATCGCACGTAGGGAAATCCCAAAAAGTTGAAGCCTCACAAGTAAAAACACCAAAGACCGAGGACAAACAAAGAACGAAGTCTACAAACATGGAAACCGAGAACAACGAAACAGAACTAACAGAGAATGAAGCAAATAAAATAAATAAAATAATACAAATGATGAACGAGGAAAAAACAAAGCCCCCATCGTTAAGGAACCAAGAGCAGAAGAAATTAAAAACAGAAACAGAGAAAGTTAACAAGCTCCTCCCACACATCCCGACAAATACAATCACAGACTTAAACAATCTCATTTACGCAGGTGCCAAAATGGTAAGTATGAATCTCAAATCAGAAAAACAACCGTGGACAAGCGGACCGGCAAAACCTGGATGGGAAATAAGACTAGAAACCCAAATACACAAACATAAAAAAGAAACCAAAATGATCAACAGGAAGAATGCAATGTGGAAAAAACGGAATATTGGAAATGTAACAGGCAGGGATAGGCTAAACAAGAAACATGAAGAACTGGATCAAAAAATAAAAGCAAAAGAAGCGAGATTGAGGCGATATAGATATAAATCTGAACAATGCAAACAAAACAGAACATTTGAAACTAATGAAAGCTAATTCTACCAAAATGTGAACGGAGGAAAAACAAAAACAGAACAACCAAATCCGACAGAAACAAAACTCTACTGGAGTAATGTATGGGAAAAGCAACGAGATCACAATAGAAATACCGAATGGCTGAAAGACATAAAAGAATAGAAGGAACAGCGAATAAAATCAGCAAGGAAACCCTAAAGAAAACCATAGGAAAAATAGCAAACTGGAGAGCACCAGGGCACGATAGGATACATGCATACTGGTTAAAAAAATTCACAACCTTACACGAAAGACTAGCCCAAAACCTGAGAAGATGTATACAGGAAGCAAGCGTACCAGATTTGATGACAAAAGGTAGAATTACACTGCTACAGAATGACACGGAGAAAGGAACCGTCTCTAGCAACTATAGGCCAATCACGTGCTTACCAACTATGTGGAAGATACTTACAGCACAACTGAATAACCGTGAACTCATCTCCGAAGAGCAGAAAGGATGCCAAAAAGGAAAAAAGGAACACATGGCCTGCTATATATAGATCAAAAGATCCTAAAGGAGATAAAAAGGAGGAGAAATAATTTAGCCATGGAATGGATCGACTACAAAAAAAGCATACGGCAGGATCCCCCAAGCATGGATAATAGAATGCCTAAAAATGTATAAAATACCAAGCGGGATCACCAATGTAATAGAAAATGCAATGAAAACATGGAGACTGGAATTGATAGCTAATGGACAACACATAACAGAAATTAACATACAAAGAGGCATCACGCAAGGAGACTCAGTATCACCACTACTGTTCATCATAGCCATGATACTTGGGAATTCTGGAAGCGGACACCATCAGAGCAACAGAAATGAAAGAGAAAATTGGAAAGGAATACCTCAGGAGAACAAGAAACTCTGGAAACGAAATTATATAGCAGAAACCTAATAAAAGGTATAAACACATAGGCAGTGTCACTAGTGAGATACTCTGGACCGTTTATAGGGTGGACAAAAGAAGAACTGAGACAGCTTGACCAGAAAACCAGGAAACTCATGACTATGCATAATGCACTACACCCAAAGGACGATATTGACAGGCTCTACGTGAAAAGGAAAGACGGAGGGAGAGGACTGATCTGTATAGAAGACTGTGTGAAGGGCACAAGAAAAAGAACTAGAAAAATACATAATGCAAAACACTGAAAGGATAATTATGGCAGCGAGAGACACTGAAAAAACAACAAAACAGAAAACAAAGAAACAAATGACAAAACGAGAAAAGAGAAATGGGACGAGAAACAACTCCACGGAAGATTCATAAGAATGACAAAAGATGAGAATAACGAAAACAACTGGACATGGATGCGAAAAGGACATATAAACCGAGAAACTGAATCTCTAATAATTGCAGCACAAGATAACTTGATAAGAGCCAACCCTATCAAAGCAAGAATCGATAAAATACAAGAAAACAGTAAATGCAGACTCTTTGGACAAAGAGACGAAACGATAAACCATATAGTAAGTGAAAGCAGCAAACTGACCCAAAAGGAATACGAAAACAGGCATGACAAGTGGAGAGGGCGGTGCACTGGGAATTGTGCCAACGACTGCATTTTGAGCGTGCAGACAAATGGTACAAGCATAAACCCACAACAGCACTAGAAAACGAGAACCACAAAATCCTCTGGGACATGGACATACAGACGGACAAACCCATCCAAGCAAGAAGGCCAGATGTCGTAATAATTAACAAGAAAGAAAAATCCTGTCGAATCGTAGACTTTGCTGTCCCAGCTGACCAAAGGGTGAGTATGAAAGAAAAGGAGAAACGAAGCAAATACACAGAGCTAGCCAGAGAGTTAAAAGGGATTTGGATGATGAAGAAAATCAAAACAGTAGCGATAATAGTAGGAGCACTAGGAACAATTCCGAAAAACTTCGAAAAAAGAATGTCAGAAATTGGAATCAGAGGAATAACTGCAAAAGTACAACGATTAACGATAATGAAAACAATTGAAATATTAAGGAAAACCCTAGAATGTGGAGAATAATACAAGAAGACAATATAACGAATAAGCGTGGCAGGGAATGAAGAACACCGACGCTGCATATCTACAAGTTCCACACCCCCATCATGCACCACCCATAGTTTCATCACCGCTCCTCCCAATAAAAAAGTGACACCAAAGAGGTGAGAAGGGTCAAGAAGAACTGAAAGACCGAGGAGAGAGCGCTAGCCAGACCACGGCTTGACAAGCGCAAAGAGAACTGGGACTTTGGGGAGGCTTAGTGTCACTCAAATTCCAGTATAAACCAATGCCCACTGCTGGCGAGAAATCAATGGTAAGAGGCTGTTGCGATGATGCAAATTCATTTGCAAATGCTATCGAAAGAGGTGGAGAGAACTGGACGTCTGGGGAGACTTGTTGTCACTCAGCTTCCAATCAGATCGTTTGTTGACTTGTGTGAAAGCTCCATGTGAGCCAATAATAATAATAATAATAATAATAATAATAATAATAATAATAATAATAATAATAATAATAATAATAATAATTGATTAAAAAAACTTTAAAAAAATGTTATTCATCGGGACAAAAATGGCGGTGAAGTGTGTTGTTTTGGAAAATTTAAAATTTAATATTTAATATTTAAAATTTAATATTTAATATTTAAAATTTACAATTTAATATTTAAAATTTAAAATTTAATATTTAATATTTAAAATTTACAATCTAATATTTAAAATTTAAAATTTAATATTTAGAATTTATGATTTAAAATTTAATATTTCAAATTTACAATTTAATATTCAAAATTTAATATTTAAAATTTAAAATTTAAAATTTAAAATTTAAAATTCTTTTTAAAAATAGTAGAAAAAGTTTATATTATTCTGCTTTTCATATGATAAAAAACGTTGCTCAAGAATTGATTTTACTAGATTTTAATTCGTCTAAAAAACAGCAACTTGTTTTTTCTTTCCATATCTGATCGTACCTAGTATATTCTTTCTTCGAATACTTATTGTTATTTATCTAAAAACCACAGTCTTCGAAGTGTTATTCTCTTTTCACTTGGCTTGAAATCCTCTTAGCCCTGCAAGAATGCTACTCCAGCTACTACAGGTTCAACTACTACTATAACTCTACTACTAAAGCTACAACAAGTACAACTAATACTACTAGTACAACTGCTACGACAATTAACGACTACAACTTTTACTACTTATACTAACTAAACTATTAGAACACTACTATTATTACTAATACAACTGTAGCTACTACCAGTACAACAACTAAAACTAGGACTACAACGACTACAACGAATACAACAACTACCACAACAACTATTAATATTACTATTATTACTACTACTACTAAAATAATAATAATATCGCAATACAACTACTAACGCTACTACTACAATGAAAACTACTACGATTATTACCGCTACAGCTAATGCTACAGCAATACTACTACAGCTACCACAATTGCAGATACAACTACTACTAATGACTTAAACTATAACAACAGCTACTACTACAACTACTAAGACAAGTATTATAATAACTAATACTACTACAACTACTACTACTACTACTACTACTACAGCTATGGCTACAAGTAATATTACTACCGCTACTACTACAACTACTAAAACTACCGCTACAACTAAAACATACAACTATATGCAAGTATTACTATTGCTACACTTACAACTGGTACTACTACAACTACTACTTAAACGGTTACTACTATAACTATTAATGCTGTTAATCTGTATTTTTGGCACCAAATGTGCGTCTTTGTTCATTAATGTTTATTTTTCGCGTTTATTTTTTTTTTTATCTTGAAAACATCAACTTTCATCTCGGCGGATCATAAAGAAGTTTCCAAGAATTTCGCGGAGAATTCCAGGAGCTGGCGTTTTCCATTTAACAGAAAAGCCAAAAGAATGTTGGCGAAAAAGAGTATTTGGAAAAGTCTTTCGAGTTAACCTCCCGAGAGCATGTGTGTTCTGTGACAAACTTCCAACACGAGTTTTCCAAATGTGATTATAACGTGTAACGCTTTACGGAAACACAGGCGAAGGTGTGTACATTAAAAGACACGGATAGCGAATGGCAGGAAAGAACTAAAATTTAATTTGCAGGAAAGACAAAAAAAAAAAAATAAATAAATAAATAAAAAATAAAATAAAATAAAAAATAACAAAATTACAAAAATCAAAAGAAGAAAGAGAATAAAAAAAAAGAAAGAAAGAGAATACATTGTTTAACACGAGATATGAGGAACATCGTTTCTGTAAAAGGGGCGGATCATATAGCTTGATTTTACACTCGGTGTCAAATTATATACATTGAGGAACACGCATGTGCATACGCATTCGAAAAGAGTTCGTAAAATGGAGCGAGAGATAGAAAGAAAGAGAGAGAGAGAGAGAGGAAAGAAAGATATTATAAAGTTAAAAAGAGAGGGAGAGAGAGAGAGAAAGAGAGAGAGAGAGAGAGGGCGAGACAGATTGGCTAGTATACACATATTTGCGTTCCTACGATACATATACATATGTGAACGCGTACATATACACAGGCATCATTGTGACGGAAGTCAAGCGGTAAACTACACGGATTAAAAACCTAGATGCGCCGAGTTCGAATCCAGTTCGTTCGCAGAAGCAATTTCATCAAAACCACACCTGACCTTGTAGGTATTTATTAGCTGATACAAGGTCTTTGTTAATGTGGAGGAAAACCAGCTCCCCCAAAAAGGGACACTGTAGAAATAGGCCAAAATAAAAATTGCCTTAGTATATAAGAGTCCCTCCTCGATTGACTAAGGACAAATTAACGAGTATAGCATCATAACAGATACTACACTCTGATCCTGGCCATGAAGTAAATAAATACAAACGCACACACACATACATACACACACACACACACACACAGAATGAAAGAAAAAGTTAGAGAGAGAGAGATAGAGAGACTAGTAGACATATATCTGCGTACTTGGAACAAATATGCACGCGTAATACACACAGGTACACAGACAGAGAGGCTCTTGTGGTGGTGGCTAAGCAGTTACGGACGGAGATAGAAAACATGCGTATGCCAGTTTGTTCCACAGAAACGTATTTATCAAACACACACATGGAAAAAATAGAGAGAGAGAGAGAGAGAGAGAGAGAGAGAGAGAGAGAGAGAGAGAGAGAGAGAGAGAGAGAAAATGTGTGACGAAGAGGAGGCAGACTGAGAAGGAGAGAGAGATAGAGATGGGGGACAAACAGACAAACAGATAGACAAAAAGATTGATTACACTGGCAAAAAAATGCCATGGTGTTTAAGATGTTTCAACTATTTTTACTTAATTCAAGGGCGCTGATTCCAGAAATTCTATCACTTTTTTCTATCAGGCCTTGTTTTTCTGCTATGGTATACCCCCTCTGTAGGAAACCGGTAGCTACAATAAAAAAAACCCAGGAAATCGAGGAAACAATATTTTAATGTAACTTTAAGAGATCACATGAGATCACACTAAAATATTCACACTTACATCTTGCAGTTTAAAAACAAATACTATGCACAGCCATCATCATCCATAAATTGACATTTTACTCATTTTCTAGAATGGGGAGGGGTTCCGAAATCACCACGCTTGATAGACCAACAGTAATCTTCAAGCATGGTGGCATCGCATGTTGTCGATGTCTTGATGGAACCCTCTCCGAACCCCGCATGTTCATCGTTCAGATCACCTACATTTTCTGGAAAACGGGCAAGATGGCTGTGCAAAAAATGTAACTTTATACTCATATTGACAATGATACTGTTCATCATCAAATTGCCGCAGAAGGCCGGCAACGTCACTAGAATATACTTTGTCGTTTTCCTGAGTGAAGTATGGCAAAAATTCAATATGGCGTTTTCTGGAGAAGGTTATGAGAGTTCCAGGCTTTAACAGTCTTGGAGTTTCGGAGCTAAAAGTTCAGAAGATTCTTCGAAAACGTTGAGATATCTAGTCAGATCATAAAGTTCCTCTTGAACAAAAAACAAAACAAAAAAAAAACTGTGGTAGTGAAGAAGGAGTAAAACGACATCTTACATGTCAGTGAACAAAACAGATGCCTGGTCTTCTTCAGGCAATTCCAATTCGGCCAAGTTTTAAAACACTAGAACAGAAATTTCATTGCAGTGTTGAATTAGACTAATTGCAGCCATGAGGTTTTGATAAACCAACGAATTCTTGTTCTTCCTTTTAATTCCCTTCGTTTTAACTGCAGAGAAATAGCAGTTATTGAAATGATTTTTCGGTTCACGCCAGACCATTGGAATATCAAAGCAAAGTTACTTTCTACCCTTTTTTTTGTACACTGTCAACGATGCTCAACACATTGCTTGCATACAATATGGGGTTTTCATACCTTATCTTGATCATCCAACATTACTTTGAAGTACACAAGATAAGCACACTTCATAAATTCCCTGATCCCTTGCCTGTTGGATTGTAACGCACATAGCAAAACACGTTTCGATTGTCATCGCCTAAGAGATGATATAGCCATGCTTAATTTTTGCTTTAAAATTCTGCAATAATGCAACTTATGTATTTACTGTCTGACGTATAGATGAATTTGAAGTAAACAAGACTAGCACACTTCACAAATTCACTGATCCCTTTCCTGTTGGATTGACAACGTATATTTCCCCACAATATGACAAAACACATTTCGATTATTTAAACAACGTTGTCTAGGATTATGTAGCCATGCTTAATTTTTTCTTAAAAAATCTGCAACAAAAGTAAAATAATGCAGTTTAATTATTTCCGTTCTGTTAGGAATTCATTTATAAGTATAAATGAATTCTTAACATTAAGAAAAACCTTACTTTGACCCAGAAATTAGCAAAAACATGCCACAATCGGTAGGCCTATTTACTACTCAGTGTCCACTTCTTACACACTACATACTTTATTGTATAGCAAATTTGACTTTTACTTTAACGTTTGTGATCTCATAATCAATTAACATATATCACAATAACAGCCTAGAATTGTAATTATGGAGCTAGAATGTATATAAAAACACGCCTAATGTACTGTCGTCGAACGCATATATGCTTCACAGTCAGGTAAGCTATTCTAAACAATAAAGATTATGAAGACCAGTAGATAATCCACAGGTATATTTATTTCAAGAGAAAAAGTAAAAAGTGAAAAAGAAAAAAAATGACGGGGTTGAGAAAGTAAAAACAATAACAACAAACGACGGTAGGAAAATGAAGAAGTTAAAAGAATCGAAAGACTAGATAAGTTCGTAAAGAAATAGAACATGAATGACCACATTGCATGCCAAAGTAAGCAAACATATTTTCAAGAAAAAGCATGAGAGCGGATAAAGAAGAAGGGTGTGTACTGTGTCGCCAATGGTTGCAAAACGGAAGTAAAGACCAACCAGAGGATTCAAAATGGGGAGGCAGAACACCTAATTTAAAAGTAAAAAAGTTATGAAATGGCAAATATCTTACCTGATGAGAAAAAAAAAATGATTCTGGGAATTAGTATCCCCAGATTATTCTAAAACCTTGGTCTCCAAAAAAGTGTTGTCTATTGTTATTATATAAACACTCGCATTCTAGTGAAAGTACGCAGATGTATACTGATAGTATGAGAGTCAGAGAATGAACGAGAGAGAGAGAGAGAGAGAGAGAGAGAGAGAGAGGAGGTGAATGAAAGAGATAGAGAGAAGCTTAGAGACATGCAGAAAAGCAGACAAACAGACAGAAACACATGCATTTGTATACCTAAGAAAAACACGTACATGTGAATATGTGTGTAGGTGTGTATATATGTGTATACATACATACATATATATATATATATATATATATATGTGTGTGTGTGTGTGTGTGTGTGTGCGTGTGAAAGAGGAATATTGACTAATGTACACAAATCTGCATGGCTAATTGGATAGTGGGAAAGTAAAAGATTGAAGCAGAGAGAAAGGGGGAGTTAGAGAACGGAGGAAAACAATATATAAAATTAATATAACACACACACACACACATATATGTATATCTATATCTATATATATATATATATATATATATATATATATAATTATAAATAATAATTACGTTTTATATTTACAGACATTAGTGTTTCATGCTTTCGTTATCAATATAGAGAGGTTACAATTTCTACCAACCGAGAGATCTGAATCCAGGCACGGAGCTTAATTTGTAAGCCTTTACCTTTGGGTCACAATAATATTAACAGGTATACAATTATATTATAGGTATACAATTATGATAACGGGTTTACACTTAAATACAAGTCACGCTCCAATTAATATAAATATAATACTTTAACCCTTTAAGAACCGCAAGGCTATGCATTTTCCCTCTGCTCCCCAAACAAAGAAATAGACCATTCTTGTAATGACTTGACCCCTGTTGATTGTGGTGTAGTCCTGATTCTGTTCAGTTCTAGGAAGTCCACATTCCCAGTCTTTGCTTTGTCTCTTTGAGGAGAGGTTAGTTTATTGCTAATCGCCTGAAGCGCCCTTACTGGGGACTGCCGAGGAGGCTGCCTATGCGTTTTTTGATGGGCCGGATTGTCCATTGGCGAGAGTGACTTCTCAATCCCACTTTCTGACTCTGGTGTCACAGTTCTTGCAGTTGGAGAGAACTGAATATGTCCTTTAAAGGCAACAATATGCCCCTCCCCATTTCCAATCCACTTACCAACCAATAAAGTGCACCACAGACGATTACACCTGAATATAAACATCAGAAAAGCATTTTAGTATCAATTAGAATGTTGTAAACAAAATTACTTACCATTAAAACTTAAAACATACAGTACGGCCTCACTGAATCGATACTTTCTTTAAAAAAAACAACATTTAAGCGGATTGGCCAGTAGAATATGCCAGTGAATTCATTTTGAACTCCATTCTTAGACTTCGTATTATTTAGAATCTTCGGACTACTATTCTCATGTTGAGTGTCAATTTCACAACGTTTTGGTAGATGCAACCTTGGACCTTTTTCCTGTGTATCTTGTCGAACTTGGGAATCTCTATGTGAAAATTGCAAGTACTCGTTGTGCAGTAGTTAGAGTGTTTGGAAAAAATCAATTGTAAAAGTGACATTCTCCTGAAGATTAAAGGTTCAATTCTCAGTGTACGTGACCGAAAAAAATGCAATTGTCAATTACTTAGGACATCTATCCAGTCATGGCTGACGGAACAAGAACATGCTACTCCCATGAAGTAAATAAAGAGTTCCGCTCAAAATTCTTTCCAAATTCCCGTGTCCGACAGAAACATTTCTGAGTTTGACAAAATATACATGAAGAAGATCGGAAGTTACATCAACTGAAACGTTGTTAAAATCACACTCAAGATGAGAACAGTAGTCCGATGAATCCAACAAATACGAATAACCAATCCTCATCTGAAAAATTCAGAAACGTAATTCTTCGATTTGTTTTCATTTCCCGAGTCACTGATGATTTGAATGAACCTTTGTTCGTTGCTTGTAGGGTAAATAGTGCACTCTTTCCACCAGGTAAGTAATGGTTTTACAGGTACACAACATGTATAGGTTAATAACAATTTACTCAGTCATAAGTGTTTTTTTAGGGAGATATTAGTTTCTCCTAGAGTAGTTGCTCTGACAATACTTGGAAGTCTAGTTTAGCCTACTTTTTATACCGGTTGATTTGGGTGGAGGGGATAATCAGGTCTTTAAAAAAGACTTTGTTGGTTTGTAGAAAGAGCAGTTTTAACCAGTATAATTCATATTATGCATATTGTTGGTAGCCCGACAAAAGGAGGGTGGGCCTGTAAATTCACCCTTGTCCGTTCGCCCGTTCGTCTGTCCGAACTTTTCTCAGTAACTACGTCTTGGAATTTTTAAAAAATTTTGCAAAAACATTAGACATGATATGAGTAAAAAAATAACAGAATGGATTTTCCGGGAAAACTCCTGTTGCTCCCGTAGGAGTGCCTTTCGGGTTAAAGTGGCTGAAATTGACACTTTTGTGCTTATTAAAAAAAAATTGATGCCTTAGATTTTTATAAAACTTTCTGAAAAGTTGTAACTAACTGATTTCCATATAATTTTGTTTGTCTATACTTTGCAATAACTCATGAGTGTGTCCCAGGGGCTCTTCTAGGGCTAATAAAAACACTTCATTTTTGGGACTATTTTACCATATTTGACCAAAACTTTCTGTGTATGTCTATTTAAGTTTTGCATGGTGATGAACTCAAATTTAAACATGTTAAGGCGTTTGGGGACTTTTTGGGGCTAAATGGGGGGTTCAAATGATGGACTTAGTCATTTCGTTTGTTTGCATGGTGCAGAACGCAAATTTACATATGTTAAGGCCTAAAAGTGCATCGTTTGTTAATTTTTACCAGGATTTGACATCACCTGGGGACTTTTGGGGCTAAATGGGTGGCTAAATGCTGAACTTAGTTATTTTTTATGCCTCGTTCAATGTTCACTCACGGGGGATCATGCATGCTTCACTTATTATCACTTAAATATATCTCCATAATTAATTTATAACCTTTGCTTTTAGATTATTAAAGCATCGTTCGTATTTTTCTGAAATATTCCCATCCATATTGACCCGAAAACGACCTTCTGTAGACAACTAAAAAGGAGTCATCTTCCATCATGATAATGCTCGTTCTCATACAGCACTACTGACAAAATATCGCTTAGGACAATTAGGTTTGAAAATCTTGACCCGACCAGCATATTCTCTTGACCTAGCTCCTTCGAATTATCACTTATTTCGAGGATATTCTTTACACAATTAAGAATTAATAGGGACCAGTATTTAATGCAAAAATGTGCACACATATTCAACCGCCAATTTGGCGTAAACAACCTATCCCAAGTCAACGGGCTATAACTTTTGTCCATGTTTAGTTTTTTGTTATGAATGAAAATATTAAATATGTTGTATTTTAATTTTCAAGATGTTATTTTTAATTAGGCACCGACCTAATATAAAGAAAGAAGTACGGTCTTTTTGACCCCCACAATTATATTTATTATAATACACTATGGTGAACGATAGTTTGGTAAAAATAAAAGACTAAAGAAGCTTTATGATTGGTTCAGGCAGGTGGAATGCGATATGTGCGCGTGAATACATATTCAACCGTCGAGGTCGTGTGCGCATGCGTATTTTTAATGCAGTTTTACGACTTTGTAGAAACAAGTAAAAATAAAACACAGAGAACAAAACAAAATAAATGGTAAAAAAGCAAGACAATATATATATATATATATGCATATATATGTATATATATGTGTGTGTGTGTGTGTATGTACGTGTGTGCACATATACGTGTATATATTCACGCATATATAGAAATATATGCATAGATATACATATATTTCTATATATGAATATATATAAACATATACATTTATATATGTGTGTGTATGTGACTGTGTATATAGGTGTGTGTGTGTGTGTTGGTGTGTTGGTGTGTGTGTGTGTGTGTGCGTGTGTGTGTGTGTGTGTGAAAGAGAGAGAGCAAAGAAGATGCCGAAAGATACGAACAATTCCTTCGAGGGAATTGGTAAACAGGATTAAGTGATGTTTCTTTCCACCAAAAGGGAAGAACTTTTAAAGCCCTCGAACGTTGACAGGGGCAAACGAACGAAATAATTACTTTCGGTCCAACTATATCTTATCGCTTTTTCAAACTTTCTAAAGCACTGATTTTTTTTATTTATTCTTGGCCATTTTTACTTTTCTCCTCTGTTAATTATATATATATATATATATATATATATATATATATATATATATATATATATATATATATATATATATATGTATATGATGATGATTGCAACGTTTTGTCAGACGAGTGCCACTTCCACAGACATTTAAAATCCATGAGCCCAACTGCCTGAGGGAGTATCTATACAAATATGATGTTACAGAGTCTTAGCTTTGTACGACAGCTAAGTCTCTCTCTCGGTTCAAAATGTTGAGATCCAACAACAAGCAAGAGCAAGATAGCCAACAACAAATTAAACTGCAGACCAGCTTAATGCGGGTACTTGTCTTCCGCTTTATGGTTTTTTAAATCAGAGATTTGCTTCTCCTAGAAAGGTTGCCTTCACCACGGCTTACGGGAGCCCTCTCCACTCCAATACACATATACACACACGCAAATATACACGGTGCTAGTTGGCCGTTGACCCAGAAAAAGAGTTCATTCGCCCTATATGTATATATATATATATATATATATATATATATATTTATTTAGCCAGTAGAATTTCAATGAAACAACATGTGTCTACCCAAAAGTGCTCAATGAGTGAACAGAGCAGGCATATTAAATTTATTTATACAAACATTGATGGCTACGTATGTGCATACATGTTTTTGTAATCACCCGCGTTGGGGGATTACGTCTTCAGGCCAAGAATTATCGTCGATAACTGATATTTCAAACAAAAACATTTTCTTATTTCGTTTAGAAAGTTAGAATGTAACATGGGTGGGGGTTATGAGCGGAGAGAGAATAAGTGAGGTCTTTGAAGATAATAAACATCGTTTTTATTTCCCCTTTTTTATATTTCCTTTTTAAGTTTATCTATCTCATCTTTTGGTTTTACGGCATGAGAATTTAGTATTTTTGTCTCGCGGTCAGTAAATTAAAAGCATTCCTTATAGTACTGACCGGTATTTTTCAACACACACACACACACACACTATCATGCATACATATATATATAAATGCACATATAAGCACCCACACTTTGATACACCCGTGTATATATACAAACATATACACACATACACATACATAGATACATAATGCTCACATACAGTTATAACATGTTTATATTTATACGCACATACGCAGTTGTATCAATGCACGGACCCTCAAACACATACATCCATGCACACACCTGGATATCATATATTATGACTGCTATTATACCAAAACTAATAATATTAATCCCACTAACAATAATAATTCTATAATATTGATAATATTAATAATACCAACAATATCAATAAGATTAACAATAATAAGACTGTCGATTGGGAACTTTAAAAACATGTGGACCCTAACCGGATACACGTCTCGATAATATATATATATATATATATATATATATATATATATATATATATATATATACATGCACAGATATACATATATATACATACATATACGTATACATATACATGCACGCGCATACCGGCATGCACACGGTATATACACACACAGTCCGACTATTCCACAGGTGCAGATACACGTCCCTATCCATACGTGTCCCCAAATCTCCACAGATGTATACGAGGCACATATACACATAGATATCAATATAGACTCACGTATATACTTACATATATATACACACATGGACACACAGATACCCGCTCACTCACAACGTATAAAAACACAGCAATACATGCACAAATGCAAAAACCTTTTTTTACTAATAAGGTGCCTTTTAACTTACGTAGTAAGGCTTTTATATGAAACAGCGTATTATTAAAGTTTACTCGGGCGTATATATACATACATAACATACATACATATATACCCAGACACCCATACATTCTTGTAATATACATTATTATAATCATCATATACGTGACAGCCTATTTTAATATATACATATATATACATATCCATACATATAGAGATATAACACATATATACACACATACACACATACACTTGTGCCCGATATTATTCATACCCCCTCTTGAAAATTGAGTTTATTAGGTGTAACTTTGTAAGAATTTATTGTTTACGACCATATTGATACATATTCTTAATAAACCTCTTCTGATCATTTTCGTCATTTTAAAATCTCGGGATACTTGTAATAAAAGAAATATACAGCTATTTATAAAATCTGCAATGTTCAAAAATAATCATACCCCCTTATTTTTTCAGTATTAATCGAGTTTCTGACTGTTTGTTTCCTGTTTGATTCTTATTTTGAATGCTTTTATACAACCTTTGATTAATTTCATTTCGTTTTTTGCATTTTTCAGAAATTAAAATGATATCAACTGAAAACCAAAAAAAGAATAAAAATTATTAGAATGGGAAAGAAAAAAGAGCTTAGTAATGATCTTAGGACTAAAATTGTGAATTCACATAAAGATGGTTTAGGTTACAAGTCAATTTCCAAGAAATTTGAGGTCCCTACAGCAACAGTACAGAGCATCATCAAAAAATTCCAGAGCCACCACACAACAAACAACTTGATTGGTAGAGGAAGGAAAAGGAAACTGTCTGCTAGAGCCACCAGGAATATTGTAAGAAGTGTTAATGCAAATCCAACCACCACTACTAAGGACATTTTAGAAAATCTGGAGTCTTCTGGCATAAAAATACCAAGGCAAACATTGCAAAGGACTCTGCATGAAAATGGTCTGAAAGGAAGAAGACCAAGAAGGACTCCATTGCACACCGGAAAACGCCTTGCAGCACGTCTAAAGTTTACTAGGACCCATGTGAATTCTCCAGAGTCCGTTTTCTCAAGTATTTTGTGGACTGACGAAACAAAAATTGAATTGTTTGGCCATATGGATGCTTCTTACGTTTGGAGGAAGAAAGGAGAAGCTTACAACCCAAAGAACACCATACCCACGGTGAAACATGGTGGTGGTAGCCTAATGTTTTGGGGCTCCTTTTCGGCTAGTGGTCCAGGTAGTTTGGTCAAGATAGATGGAACCATGAAGAAGGAGCAATATTTGGAGATACTCCAGAAAAACATTAGACAGGATGCGGAGAAGCTCCATTTAGGACCAAACTGGGTCCTTCAACAGGATAATGATCCAAAACATACTGCCAAAATAATCAAGAAATGGTTTGAGGATAATCACATTAATTTTTTGGAATGGCCTAGCCAGAGTCCTGACCTGAACCCTATCGAAAACCTCTGGCACATATTGAAAACTGAGGTTAAAAAGCGGAAACCTAGAAATTTGAGGGATTTGGAGAACTACTGCATTGAAGAATGGTCAAAAATCAGTGTTGATGCTTGTAAAAACCTTGTTGATAAATATCCAAAACGGTTACAGGCAGTAATTAAGAATAAAGGGCATGCTATTGACTATTAGTAAGAGAGGTATGAATAATTTTGAACTAGTGCCATTATTGTTTTTCTTAGTATAATGCTTCAAACTTGCATAATTTATTTATTTGTTGAGTTTAAATTAAATGATTATGCTTGATTTATTGTTTGAAATCCCTTTAATATTGTCTATCTTCTGGTTTGAGCAATATTCTTATAGAAATCTCAAAGATCCGAGGGGTATGAATAATATCGGGCACAAGTGTACATACATAAATACACATATACATACATATTTACACAAAATACAGACATATATATATATATGTACACTGCCACCAAATGATACATCTAAAATAGAAATAGGAATGAACTCATTCACTACATAATTCTTTTTATCAAACTCCACATGCATAGTTATATTACCCGCCCCTACCGGCTTGTTACTTTTTCATAAGTTGTACATTTTTTTTACTACGTAAAAATTTATAGTGAGTTCAGCTTGAAGTCCATAGGTCTATCCTCAGATTTAGCAAGCACTCCTTCGAGGTTTACACAGATATATATCTTATGTATAACGATATAATAATGATATATAATAACATATGACAAAAAAAATCAGAGCATTTAGGTTATACAAACGGAGTATAAAAGCTTATATATTGTAGTACTTACCTTTATCTTTATTCATTCCCCTTTGTTTCTTTATTTTTAAAATTTTTCCTACCCACGTATATATACATATACATACAGATCATATACACATACATGCACACACCCAAACGTATCCACATGCATACATTATTTCGAGGTTCACCCAACAATCTATTACCCGTTCGGTTCAGATATACTATCATACAGGTATTTATTTAGGTTAGTAATATAATAACTGCTTGAGAAAGTAGAATATTAAGCGACTTATGTAATCCATACGGGTAAGATCCTAGTTACGACCTTACTCATCCTCTTTTGGGGAGGTTATTGGATGGGGGATAGTTGTAATCGTAGTTGTTCTGATCTTCTTAACTTAGAGTTCTTTAAGTGCATATATTCTGAAATGTTTGCAGGATATAGAAGTTTCTTGTTTAATATGTTTAATATGTTTATCCCTATCCTTAAACGAAGACACTTCCTTATCGTTATACTACTGGAAATTAGTTAGAGAAAATAAAACACCTAGAATAGAATGGAAGATTATTAGAAGGGCCAATACTTGCCACTCATTAAACTCAGAAAAACTTGAGATAACTCGGTTTATTTATTTTTTATTATTTATTATTTTTCTATTTTTTATTTTATTTATTTATTTAATTTAATTTATTTTAATTTTCTTCTTGTGTGTCGTTATAGTTATTGTCTGTTTTCAGTGCGTTTGTGTGAGTAAAATACAGCGAACAGTATACCTATTTACAATGCCTCCCCACGGGACAGAGTTAGATACCAGGGTCGTTTTTTTAATGTGGAGAAAAGGTACAAAAATAAAAAATTGTCTCAGTTGTGAAGGACTGCTCATCCACCGAAAGAGAACAAGAAAATGGAAGTGCAGCATCTGAAGAACAGATACTAATATCGACTCCTGAGTATAGCTATAAGCGTATGTCTGCTTCTAGTGTGTGTGTGTTGTGTGTGTGTATGTGCGTGTGTGCGCGTGTGTTTGTGTGTGTGTTGAAAAATACCGGTCAGTACTCAATAGCGATAAGGAATGTTTTTAATTTACTGACCGCGAGACAAAAATACTAAATTCTCAAGTACCTTATGCCGTAAAAACCAGAAGATGAGATAGATAAACTTAAAAAGGAAATATAAAAAAAGAAAAAAAGGGAAATAAAAAAGATGTTTATTATCTTCAAAGACCTCACTTATTCTCTCCCCGTCCATAATCCCCGCCCATAACCCCCACCCATGTTACATTCTAACTTTATAAACGAAATAAGAAAATGTTTTTGTTTGAAATATCAGTTATCGACGATAATTCTTGACCCGAAGACGTAATCCCCCAACGCGGATGATTACAGAAACATGTATGCACATACGTAGCCATCAATGTTTGTATAAATAGATTTAATTTAATCTATATATATAAAAATGTAAATTTGGTTCGTTACAAGTGAATAAAACAATATTTCTACGTTACCAATTTATTTGAAATTTTCAGACAACCCATCTTTAGAGTCGAGGCATGTTTTTATGTCATTAAAATAAATTTACCCCGCGAATTATTAAAATATTAAATAAAATATAAAAAAATTTCGAAGTCGTTTCTGCAAGACTTGTCCGGTTTTATTTCTGGAAACTTCCGTTTCAACTACTACAAGGTAAGTAAAAAAACCCAAAAAACTTACTCATGCAGAGAGTGATCCGTGCTGAAATAATAACGTTATTATTTAAAAAGCCATTCTTAACATGGGGTAGGGAGGGTGTTTTGTACCTATTCTGTATTTTAACCTTGCAATTGAATAAAAAAAAGATAAAACTTTAATTAAACGTGGAAATACGATTTAAAAAAAATAGCGCGGATCACTCTTTGCATTAGCACACACACACAAAAATAAAATAATCCCATATTTAAAAAATTTAAATTCATTTATGTAATTACCAATTTTATGTTAAGGCTTTTCAATCATGAAACATTACGTTTTAATTGTTTAGTTTCTTTTCACGGCATTGTTTACATAAAAAAGTTTGTTTTAACTTTTTCTAAACTGTTTCATTTTTACGACATGCCTCAACGTATTATAAAAACCCTAACCTCCTCATGTTAAAAAAAAACGCCCTTCCATAAACTTCGAAAGCCGTTCTTAATATGGAGAGGTTGGGGGTGTTCATTCCGAAAGCCGTTTTAACATGAGGAAGTTAGGGTGTTTATAATATGCTGGGGCGAGTCGTAAAATTAACGAAGTTGCTATCTATTATTTATTGCAAAAATTGCTTAAAATTTATTTATTTGACAAAAAAATACATTTTGGTACTCCTTGGGCGTTGAGTTCCATGGCGACCAGCAGAAAATAATAATAGTCGCTCCCTTAGTCCCCCACGCCACCCTGCACGTAACATATTTTATTTACTGACGTTGCCGTAACTAAACGATTATTTGTCACATTTACAAACATTTATTTATTTATTTATTTTGAAAAAAGTTTTACTTTTTATGAATATTAAAAGATAAATGGGTACTCATGCAGAGAGTGATCCGTGCTGAAATAATAACGTTATTATTTAAAAAGCCATTCTTAACATGGAGAGGGGAGGGTGTCTTGTACATATTCTGTACTTTAACCTTGCAATTGAATAAAAAAAGACGATTTAAAAAATAGCGCGGATCACTCTCTGCATTAGCACTGAAAAATGTTACTAAACATTTATTAATAATTTCTCACTTTTACAAACATTTGATTTTAAATTTCTTTTTAAATGACGACTTTTATCGACTTTTAAAAAAAATATCCCCTCCCAATGGTGTTTATTCCGAAATCCGTTGTTAATAAGGAGAGGTTGAGGGTGTTTATTCTGAAAGCCGTTCTTAACATTTGTGGAGGTGGACCTAATGTAAAAAAATAAATAAATAAAAAAAAACTAAATCATTTACTGATAACTTCTCACTTTTACAAATATTTTTTAATTTACATGCGCGGATGAACAAATTGTTGAATAGTGCGAAAACAAAACGTTTTTGTAATAAACTTCGGGATAATTTTTTGGGTAAATATTTACATTTAGGTCCACCTCCACAATTTTCTTTTTTAAATGACAACTTTTATTGATAAATAAATTTACTTCTCCGCAACTTTTATTGATAAATAAATCTACTTCTCTGCCACGAGCACTAAACCCCTCCTTTTTTTTAATAGTATTTTCGGGTGGGTATGCTGACAACAAATATCAGTTAAATTTTGCAAATAGTTCCCCCCCTCCAAAAGTGGTGTTTATTCCGGAAGCTGTTCTTACGTTGAGGATGTGAGGGGTGATTATAAGGTGAACCTAATATAAAAAAACAAAAAAAAAACAAACAAGATTTTATGCGCACATAAGCAACTACTTTTTTATTAACTTTTTTTTTACTTTTTTATTTAAAAATTAGTAAATTTCAATGAATAGAATAATAAATCATTTATCATTAATATGTGTTTTTGGTTTTGTGTTGAATGAAACTTTTTTTTTCATTACAACAATAATGAACAAATTTAAATCTTCCGGCATGCGTTTAAGGGTTACGAAATTATCAATAAATCGTTTAGTTACTAAGCCAACGTCAGTGATAAAAAAAATGTTACGTGCGCATGCATTAACCTTGATTAGGGGGGCTAAGGGAGCGACCATTAAATAATTATGCTGGTCGCCATGGAACTCAACGCCCAAGGAGTACCTAAAGTGGCACTTATGCACTTATGTTATCGTGCTATTTTTAAAAATAGTATTTTCATGTTAAATTCAAATTTTACAATATGTTTTTCTTTTATTAATTTGTTAAGTGAAAGTACAGATAACCCGGTCGGTTTCTAATGTGAGGAAAATCTATCCCCCAAAGGGGTACTCTGGATAATAACAAAACATTAAAATTGCCCAAGTCTCGAAAGATTTCTTCTCTACTGAACGAGGAAACAAACGGTGAAGTGTAGTTCACCTTCTGTTTCTCTCCCCTCTCTCTTCCTCTCTTAATACCTCTCTCTATCCATATCTCCCTTTCCCTCTCTCAATCTATCTTTCTCTCTATATCACCCTCTCCATCTCTCTTTGAGCCCCTTTCTCTCTCTAACTCCCGCTATCTCTCTCCTTTCCTCTGTTTCATCCCTCTCTGTTTCTAACTCTCCGCCTCTCTCTGTTTATCTATCAATCCCTTTATCTCTCTATCTCCTTTTCTTTCTCTATTTTCCTCTCACTTTCTCTTTTCTATCAATATACCTTCCTCTCTATCCGTCCATCTCTAATCCCTCATCCTATTTTAGTCTTCTAAATTAATTACAGTGAATAAGGCATTTTCAAAACATGGATAAATCCTATTTTAGTCACCTAATTTACTGACTGTGAGAATAGAAGTTATTTGGAAATTACTGCTACCTTGAACAGCACCAGAAGTAACTGGTAAAACCTTTCTAATTAAATTGATTTTGGCAGCCATTTCGTAACAAAATGACATAGCCTTAGCCCTTGCTGCATGAGGAATACCTACGACCTTGCTGCCAAGTAGAAGAATTATTTATTCTACTTTAAAACATTCAATTTTTCAAAAATCTCATGTTCGACATCTCCAAAACATCCAATATGGGGAAAATATTGCAGAAATGCAAACTTATTGTTTAGGATGAATGCACAATGGTACGCAAAAAATCACTTGAGGCTCTTGGTCGATCCTTGCAAGATTTGCTGGCAATGTCAGACCATTTGGGATTGCAGTAATATTGCTTGCAGGAGATTTCAGACAAATATTACCTGTTATTCTTCAATCAAAACCAGCAGATGAAATAAATGTTTGCCTCAAATACTCTACTTTTTTGTTCCATGTGAAGACATTAAACTTAACTCAAAATATGGATGTCCACTTGCAGACTGTTCGATCCGCACAAAAACTTTTGCATCACTTGTGGGAAATTGGGTACGAAAAAGTGCCAGCTGATCAGAGTTAAGGGCAAAATTCTTTGACTTTCAACTTCTGTAATTTCTGTAATTTTATTTCATCAAAAGAATAGTTAGTTTAAAAGGTTTTTGCAGATATTCAAATTATAAGAATTCCATTTGACTGAGTGAATGAGCCATTCTTGCAGGTCAATACAAAGATGCCCACGAACTTAACGCTATTATTCAATGTAAAATTCCAAGTGAGGTAGTCAAATACAAATCCATCGACACTGTCGTGAAAGCAGATAAAGTGGTTAATTATCCAACAGCTATATTTGCCAGGGATGCCACCGCATGTATTGCAACTGAAATTCGGTGTACTAATTATCATGTTGTGAAATATAAACCAATCCAAGCTTTGCAATCGCACATAGCTTGCAGTAAAAAAAAATTAACAAACAATATCATAGAAACAACAATCTTAACAGGACCTTTCACAGATGAATATATCTTCATTCCATGCATTCCTATGATTCCACCGGATACATCATTACACTTTAGGAAATTGCACTTTCCAATTTTATTGTCATTTGCAATAACCATCAACAAAGCACAGGGAACAATCTTTACAATTGTGGGCCTTACAGTTACACACTGACTGTTTTTTCACATGGACAATTTATGTTACGTATTCAAGAGTCACCAAACCGGAAAATCTCTATATCAGCTAAGAAAATGGAACAACAAAAACTGTGTACCCATGCAAAATGGAAATTTAAACCTATAAGAAACATGCTTTTTCTCATTTTGGAACTTTTTCCATTGCGCCAATTTGAGCCACAGCAACGCGTGGCAGGGTACAGCTATATATATATATATATATATATATATATATATATATATATATATATATATATATATATATATGCAGGCATGTTTTTCACTAACAGTGAATTACACTATATATATATATGTATATGTATATATATATATATATACACACACACATATATATAGCGTAATTCAGTGTAATAAGAAAAATAAGAATATTTCTCGCTTACTTGTACAAGGTCATATGTAGGCCATATTAAGGGATATATATATATATACATACATATATATATATATATATATATATATATATATATATATATATATATATATGATCATCCATCGGTACTTTCGGATTCACATGTACCGGGACGTACTAATTTCTAGGTTAGTACCTTGGGGCTCATTTAATTCACTGTGGGAGAGAGAATGAGAGAGAGAGAGAGAGAGCGAGAAAGAGAAAAGGAGAGAGAGAAGGAGAAAGAGACCTTCACTCTGTGTTAAGGCATGCATCTTAGAGATGCAAAACTTTGATGTAAAATCCAACGTTTATTGTGTTCTCTTTTTTACATAGGCATCACCACTTATCAAGGCCAAGAGGCCACTCGTGGATAAGAGCTGAAGAGTGTACAGTAGAAATTGGACAATATAGTAATCGTTAGTAATGGAAATTCGGTAAATTTGTTAACAAGTGGAACGGCTCATCAAGAACTTGTTTACGTTAGACTTGAAGACAACCATATTGTAGTAAGTTGGAAAGCAGGAATTTTTTCGGGATTTTTCCATATGCCCTTAATCAGGAATGTTTAGTAAGATGGCATTACATATATATACAACGATTAAACTCAGATCTCTAAACACTTTACCAAATGGTTCGGTTTAACATAAACACAACTCTGCTTATTTAAATTTTGTGGGTTAAAACAGGCGAATGAAGAGTAGGGGATTGGGTCAGTTTTCAAATTCCATGTAAACAAATTCTTATTGAGCTGTTTTTCTAAATAATTACACTCTTCCTAGTCCCAATCATCGTTACCGAACAAACCTAATAACACTTATCCTCGAGTGGAGTTCGGGTCTTGGTAAGCGATGTCTCAAAATAAAATTTTTCCTAGAGGACTAGGGTTAAACATGAACCTCTCCTTCAATTGACAAACACTAAAATTAAAATGAATATGGTCAGAGTTCAGCATCTGTCTTTAAAAAAAATCTACGTCTTAAAAAGTGATGACCGAAAGCCCACCTGTAATATATTCTGTTTCTTAAGGTAGTTAAGGTATCTGATATTTCGAAATGAGACCAATGCTTTAGCATGTTTATCACGTTTTAACTGACAGGAAAAAAGGTGTGACTGGTGGACAGACAAACAGATTTATTATTCACCTTAGATTGAATATACCTTCCTGGTCTGGAGAGAACCCACAGTGTTTTGGACATTAATGACTTTAAAGTAAAACATGTCTCCTTTTCATAAATGTCAAGCACGAACGCAAGCCACACAATATTATGAATGATTTTAAATTGATTAAAAACATGTTTTTGTTTATTAATTTAAAATTGTCTAATCACTCACACACACACTCACACACACACACTCAAACACACACACACACTCACACACACACGCACACGCACACACACACAAACAAACAAACAAACAAAAAACAAACAAAAAACATTTTTATAGCTCCTTAGATTTTTGGCCATTTATTCATATTCAATTTTAAAAAATATCGATTCGGAAAGTAGGACGACCCCTGGAGTGAATGTAGTATTATGGTGATTGAAGGTTCTAGTTAGAAAAAAGATAGGCATGCATAAAGTACAGTGGCAAGGATAAACCCCTCTCCCAAACACTCTTGAGTGGTCAAGTGCCTTATTTATTTTTGTATTTTTCAGAAAGAAATGAATTGTACAAAGTGTAGTATCTGCTATTCACAACATCAGCGCCATCTGACACTGACAGTTTGCAATTATCTCCATTGAAAAATTCAAAATACGGATAGACACACAGAGAAAATATCGCAAGTGCTGTAAGGAAATTAGACGACCCTTAACTTATATAAAACTAGGAGCTATACTAAGAATACGCCGAGGTTGCATGTTATTCTTTAGCCTAGCACTTTATAAAACAAAACAAGAAAAATTAAAAAAAAACAACAAATTAAAAGTGTTGTTCCAAAAGTAAACATGCCAATTTATTTTAAATCGAAATGTTGAATGATTACAAAGACGGGATTGATACCATTAAAACAAGCAACATTTCATGCTCCAGAATTTGTTTTTGCTACATAGTCACCACCATTTTGAATAAACTTCTGTCAGGAATTCAGTGACGTATGTCCGCTTCTAAACGCACATCCTTTAAAAGAGTTGCTTTCTCAAACCATCAATATCTGCAACAGAGAAATGAAACTTTCAGGTTAGGAATGCATACGTTCAGTTTTCATAACAATGCAATTTGCAATTACCTCTGATCCATTCAGGGGAACTGGTGCTACTAGATCAGGCTGTTTGAAGATATTGGCTTCCTCAGATTAAATGCATCTAACATTGATGCTTTTTGTTTTTCTACTTCCTTTTACAAAACTTAATTATGTTCTGCAAAACCAAAGGCAGCATTTTCCCCTTTTTCCTATTCTCTCTTTTTACTTTCGCCACTTCCTGACTTAAAATGTACGACAAGTTAATTCTGTAACCCTTTTCTCTCTCCCATTGCAAAACTCACTCATATTCTGCAGGGCAGGGAACAACAACTATAAAACAACCAAACCAAAACTCTACAAACTAGCGATTGAAGATACAAAGAGCTTGAAGAATAAAAACCTTCTACAAAATGACTGAATTTAACATGAATAGCCCAAAGTGGTTGATGTACTATGAAACAAAATGACTGAATTTAATATGAATAGCGCAAAATGACTAAAACAAACACCACAAAGAAATGCTTGAAGAACGTGAAACATAAAAACTTTACACATTTAAAGGCGCTGTCGGTGAGGCTCCAGAATCCACCGACTGCCCTTCTGCAAAGGGTAAAAGTCCCTCAATGGAGCCACCTGTCGGTCGTAGTGCTCTATAACGGAATCCTGGTGGCTGAGCACCTCACGACACGGATCAAGTCGCTGTGAGTTTGCAATACTCCACTTCGGCTCTTACTTCGGCTAGATCAATCGGCTAGTCAGGACAAACCCCATCAACCCGATCAATCGGCTAGTCAGGACAAACCCTAATAACAGTAAACTCTTACAAAAAGAGAAATACATATACTTCAAACACAAACACATATACAACCCCCCAAAAACACACACACACACGCACATATTGATATTAGAAAGCGATAGTGAATCAGATAGTGAAACTAGATGATGCCGACAACAAACCCCTTTATTTTACCTTGGTGGGACCAAAGAAATAAGGCAATCGCCACAAGCAATTTCACTCACAGTTTAAGTATATCATCCTTGTGTCCCTAAGATGCTTGAGTGAATAGGTCCCTCCCCTCAACCATCTCTCAATATAGAGTTCCGAGGAGGGTGGGGAGCAAGGATGATGAAAGAAAATAATATTTGATATAGCTTCCAAAAAAATCAAAATCCCTTATCCACATTCAAACAGAAAGCGATGAAGATGAAAATACAATCTTTCCTGGATATATAATCTTAGAATCACAAGACAATACACGAATAACGAAAATGTCTCCATTCCTAATCGAAAATATTATAAACAAAAATTTAAACATAAAGTAAATAAAAAATTAAAAAAATGGAACCTTACGTATCTTCTAAAACTAGTGCAAAAAAATTTGAACATGGACAAAGTTCCATGATATTAACATCAAAACCTACCCTCACAAAACCCCCAACACCTCAAAAGGAGTCATCAAATATCCAGAATTAAAAAAACTATACTCTAGAAAAAATAAAATAAAACTAATAAAAATTACAGATACCAAAAGAATTACAATAAAAAGAAACGAACAAACACTAAACTGAAACACATACATATTAGCCTTTAATGCTCCAACCACACCAACTGAAATTAGGATTGGATATATTAACATTAAAGTAGAAACATCTATCCCCAGACCACTTTTCTACCTAAACTGCCACAAATTCGATCACTACAAAGAATACTGCACCAAGAAAACAATATGTCCAAAATGTAGCAGTAATGAACACCAGGAAACAGAATGCCAAGGAAACATAAAATGTCTAAACTGTAATGAGAATACTCCCGCATACTCACCTCTCTGCAAAAACTGGATGAAAGAAAAAAAATAAAAGGAATAAAAGAACGAAAATATATAAAAAAACATAAGATCATTGGATCAGCCTTCACGACAGAACCCGTTTGGTTCGTTTTTGGTTGCACCCGCGTAAGGATGCAACCAAAAACGAACCAAAAAACAGCAGAAAACAGAATTAAAGAGAATTACAAATACATTTCAAGAACTAGTTGAGGCATTGAAGGCTACCTTACGGCAACTACCCTCAGTCAGGCTGTATTTGAAAATGACTCCAAAACAGCAGAAAGTAAAACGGAATACGACTTAAAAAAACAAAAAACAAAAGACACGGAAACTAATAACATCCAAACTAAATAAACAAATGCCTAGTACATTTCAGAAAGAGGAAAAATTTAATCTCCCATCAAACAGACAAATGAAAGATCCCCAAAAGACAGATTCCGCTCCACGTCAAAAACAGTAACTATAGACCCGAATAAATTTAAAACCTTGGAAACAATAGAAATAGATGACAGAACATCCACCCCCAAATAGTAGAAAATAACCACCCCTATTTTCAATAAGACAAAAGAAAATCAAATACATAAAAATTAAACTATGGCCAACAAAATAATCCAATGGAATTGCAGAGGTGTAAAAACCAACCTGAATGCATTACTTCTACTAATATCCGATATTTGCCCTACAATTATATGCCTACAAGAAACCTTTTTAAAACCATCTGAAAATATTAATCTCCATAACTTCACTGAATAAAACCACACAGCAAATAACGCAAATAGAGTTTATGGAAGAACATAAATTCTCATGAACAAAAATACATATAAAAAACTAAATAAATTTACAAACTTACATGCCGTCACAACCACCCTACATAGAACGGTCACAATCTGCTCCATCTATCTACCTCCAAATAACCCTATAGACGAACAGAAATAGAGAAACTTATCAACCTACTCCCTCGCCCTTTCTTATTGTTAAGCGACTTTAGCACTGATAATGATAGTTGGGGATGCTCAGACACAAACAAAAAAGGAATCATTATAGAAAATATTAACAACAACAAAAAAAACCTATGCATATATAACAACAAAAACACTCTGCTACATACTCGTTCTCAGTAATTGACCTTTCTATAAGTGATCCTAGTGTCTTTATGGATTACAGCCGGACAGTTCACGAGGACACTTATGGAAGTGACCAATTCCAAATAACATTAGAACAATTTGGTCCTGAAATAATCTAAAAAATTCGTCACTGGAACCTTAAAAAAGCTAACTGGAATAAATTAAAATTATTATGCAAACACGCACTCCTACCTGAGAAAAAATGAGAAGGACCCAATCACTCACTTTACAGATACCACCATCTCAATTGCTGAAGAATGCATGCCTAAAACAAAACCATTAACCATGGCAGGTGCTCGTCTGAGCTCCAACCCCTCGTCCCCCCTCGCCAATCTTTCACGAGAAACAGCCGTCTGGCTGAAACCACTGTCAATAATTTTCCCCACTCTTTGACTGTGCCTAAATCCAAACGTAGATTCCATGAGCAAAGCTTCTTTCTTAGAACTGCACGCCAATGGAACTCTCTGTCGCTTGCCTGTTTCCCACCTGACTACAACTTGGACGTCTTCAAGTCCAACATAAACAAACTCCTGACAAACCACCCCCTTAAGTAAGACACTCTATCAAAAACCTCAATACTAATGATTACTACAATACTATCTCATTTATTACTGTACACGCAATAAACCTTATCCCTGAGTGGCCTTCGGGCCTTGATAAGTCGTGACCCCCATGTAATATATATATATATATACTAGCAGGGGTACCCGGCGTTGCTCGGGTGTTTGGAGGTGTATGCCGTGCAAAAAAAGCAAAAAAACAAAAAAAATGGTTAATTTTTTAAAACTTTGACCCCTATTATGACCCCTTAAAATTTATTGTTTCGGGCTCAAGTTATTAAGTTAGATCCAGGTTCAAGGAACCTATATCTAAACTTTCAAGCGTCTAGACCCACAATTGTCGGAGGAGTTTGGTAGAGTTCTTAAAGGTCAAATCGTTGAAATTTGACCCCTTAACAGCCAAATTTCTGGCTGACATCCGTCACATCGATTTTCCCAAATCTCAGTACCCGGTATTTCAAATTTCGAGTCTATAGACTAAAAATTGACAGAGTTATTGCGTAGGGAAATGTACACAGACAGACACACAGACACACAGACAGACACGTTTACTTTTATAGATATATAGATAATAGGCCCTGGTTTAATGATGATTGCAAAAAGGCTATCAGGTTAGGATGTGATGCATTAAGAAAATTCAACAACAAACTAACTACTTAGAATTTAAACAACTTTAAAATATACAGAGCTAAAGCACGCCGAACAATAAAAGAAGCTTACTAGGGATCATGCAAGAACTTTGTGTCCAAAATCAATGACAACACCAAAGACAAAACCATATGCAATATGATACGGAAAATATCAGGAAAAATCACCAGTTTCCCTCTCAACCACCTCTATATAAACAATAACAAAATACCCCCCAAAAAGGACATGGCCAACATGCTTGCAGATACTATTGTAAATAATTAACCATCCAAAAATTACAATAAAGGATTCTAGACTATTAAATAGGAATCAGAAAAAAAAAACTGAACTTTAAAAGTAATAATGAGTAAGCATTTTACCATTTATGAACTAAAGGATTCATTAAAAAAGCCAATAAAAAGACTGAGAGACCAGATCAACGATTAAAGTATTTACTTTCTATTCTTCATGACATCTGGATCAATAGCAATCTCTCAGCTATATGGAAATATGGAAACAAGCCACAGTCATTCCCATACACAAAACCAGGAAAGGATGCATTTGAGCACTCCAATTATCGCCCCATAGCACCAACAGGCTCTGTGTACAAGACAATGGAGAGAATAATAAACACTAGACTAATTTGGTTTCTTGAAACTAATAAAATAATAACCAACTTTCAATGAAGCTTCTGAAAACATTGGAGCACTACGGATCACAATACGATTGGAAACTTTTATCAGAAATGGATTTATACAAAAAAATAAAACAAATCATATGACTGATATTTCTTTGATCGTAAAAAGTCTTATGATACTACATGGAGGTATGGTATCATGAAATATCCAACAGAATCTGGGCTGAAAGGAAGATTACCCATCTTCATCAACAACTTCATCAATAATAGACTATTTAATGTCCGTGTATAGACCTTCCCTCTTGGACATCAAGGAACAGGAAACGGGAGTCCCAACAGGAAAGTATTTTGTCTGTAACATTATTTAAGCTAAAAATTAACAATATCGTTGGATGGATAAACCAAAGTGTGGATTGTCTACTGTATGTCGATGGTTTTCTAATTGCGTAAAGCTCAAGGCATATCCATATAATTGAGCATCAACTTCAATAATGCATTGACCAAATGAAAAAAAATGGACACCTAAGAATGAATTCAAATTTTTCACTCACAAAACAAAATGCATGCACTTCTGTCAGAAAACTTAGAAAACTGCACGCAGATCTTTCTTTTTAACTGTATGACAAAAAAGTATTTGTGTGCCACCAAATAGAATCGAAATTGAAAGCAAAGCTATAGCATTCCAAGCTGGTTATGTTACCACTGTGTGACACTTAATATGATATTTTAATTTGTCCTGATCTTGTAGATATTATAGAGTTGTGATTTAAAAAAAAAGAAAAAAGTATTTGGGTGCCATCAGCAAGAATCAAAACCGAAAGCAAAACTGTAACATTCAAAGCTGGTGACGTTACCACTGTAACAACGTGACACGCATGTGAACTAGTTTAAAATAAACTAAGATGAATGTACAAAATGTATAACGATTTATCCAATTTTGACCCATATGTGACTCCTTTTAAAACTATTTAAACCGGTTAAAAACCCATAAAAAGAACGCCAATAAACAATCCAATCATTTTAGGCTCCTAGTACCACTCTAGAACTTTTAGAGATACAGTTTTTAAATCAGGAGACAGACAAACAGACAGACATAGTGGCTTTTATATATTTGATTAACAAGGGGGGGGGAATGTCCGGCTTTGCTCGGGCGTAAAGTACGCTTCAATATGATATCTTTGACACCCAGATAAAAAAATGGACATCTAAGAATGAATTCAAATTTTTCACTAACAAAACAAAATGCATGCACTTCTGTCAGCTTAGAAAACTGCGCGCAGATCTTTCTTTGACACCCAGATTCCTGTTGTAGAGGGACGTAAATTCTTCGGGCTAATATTAGACAAAAGACTTACATTCATTCCTCACATCAAACACATAAAAAAATAAATGTAACAAAACTCTCCAACTAATGCGAGTCATTGCCCACACAGATTGGGGAGTTGACAGACAAACTATTGAACTTATATATAGATCACTAGTTTCAAGCTAGATCATGGCAGCTTTATTTACGGTACCACTAGAAATGTCGATGCAATAAACTAGCTTTACAATACTTAACCAAAATTTTCTCTTGCCCAGACAATCCTGCATACGACTGAATTGCAAACCTACCAGATTACTCTCACAATAGGAACAAATCACAAACAACAAGTTGAGCCCATAACTGCATCTTCAATCCCAAATTCCAAAACCTATTTGACCAAAAAGTAAAATCTATAAAACCTCTAGGTCTCCGTATGAAACCACTAGTGGAAGATACAGATATCACAATCACCAACATCCATAATGTCAACCAACTAAGCCTTCCACCCTGGCTACTAAAACAGCTTGAAATTATCTTCGAACTAAACAAGCTGCCCCAAGCCCCCCCCCAAAAAAACAGACTCATCTATTTACTACTTAGCATTCAGGAAAAATATCCAAGCCATCAACATATCTACACAGATGGTTCCAAAGATAGCAACAGAACTTGATGTGGAGTAAAAACATTACTTTACAGAAGCGACTACCAAACTATGCTTCAATTTTTAGTACCGAAGTCATAGCTGTAAACCTGACTCTAGACCGACTTACAGACCTCACCCACAGCAAAATTCTACTTTTTTTCAGAATACATGAATACCAGTACTCGAATCCTTAAAGAACCAAAACTTAAACAACCTACTACCCATCAACCTATTTCAAAGAATACATACTCTTTCACAAAACAAAAATATCAAATTCTGTTGGATCCCCAGTAGTTTTGAAATTCAGGGCAATAAAAAAGATGACATAGCTGCCAAAAAACGCACTAAAACGCAATAATAAAATTCTACACTCTGACCACAAACAACCAATTAATAATCTCATTACGAAGAAATGGCAAAGAAATGGAATAACTGTCAAAATAACAAACTTCTTTTCAAAATCAAACCCACAATAGAAGAGTGGTTACCACATTTCAGAAAATCACGCAGGGAGGAAGTGTTTTTCCTGCATTCGCATAGAACACACGTACATAACCCATTCTTTCACGCTGAAAAGAGGAAATCCTCCAGAATGCCGAGAGCCCTTCACAGTAAAACATTTCCTATTGGATTGTTACAATGTCAACAATATGAAAGAACTATTTAAAAAGCAAATTCTAACAAAATACCAACATTTCTGAAAAAAGTAAATTCATACAAAAGAAGATAATTGAAACTCAATTCAACTTTACCTCCCCCCTCCAGCAAAAACAAAACAAAACAAACAAAAAAAAAACACTCATCATTTAATGATCCAAAAAGGCTGATTTGATTTACTGAATAAGTTAAAATATATAACTCACGACAAAAAAAAAAAAAAATCCGAATTATAGAACTCGGCATTAAATAACAATAAATAAATAAATAAATAAATAAATAAATAAAGGTTGATATGCTGTAAAACCAAACCAAATTAAACCATTCGGGTGGAAAAATGAGAGACATTGGTTTTGGAACCCCTGTCACCTTTGCATTAATTGTTAAAGAAATAATCAAAAGTTTGCATTTAAAATGTTGTTAATACTTATGCGTTATTCCCTGTTTTCTTGCTGCTAATGTCAAAACAGAAATCAGACTTGTAGAGTCTGCAGGAGGTAATCTGTGATTATCAGATAAAATGCCAGGAACGACGGGTTCTCTGATTGGCTCACTCAAAAAGAGGTTTAGCAAAAATGGCAGAATTAGCAGGAGGCTAAACTAGAAGTAAGGAAATTGAATAGAAAAAAAAACCCATCATTGTTTGTGCACCTGCTTCTTGACTATTAAATAGTTTATTCCACATGTGCCTAGGCTATCATTTGTACATTTTGTAATATATATATATATATATATATATATATATATATATATATATATATATATATATATATATATATATATATGCGACGGTTGGATGCACGGCTGAGGAAAGGTGTATGTCTAGCCGCACTGATGAGTTGTGATACAACGAAACAGTACTGTATGTGGATGACAATATATATATATATATATATATATATATATATATATATACAGAGATAGAGAGAGAGAGAGAGAGAGAGAGAAAGAAAGAGAGAGATAGATTAAATGAAGTAATAAAGGTTGATTTCATATTTAAAAAAATCCAAAAACAGCCAAGGATAATTTACGATCGTTTCAAAGATGATATCATGTTTATTTAAATACTAACGTGTGTGGAGGTATATGTTAAGCAAAAAAAAAAAGTTGTAATAGGCAGGCAAGCTCGAACCCGTGACGCGAAGGCAGAAAAGAAAGTGGAGTGTGTGTAACGGCGTTGGCTGAGCAAAAAAAAAAAAAAAATAAAAAATAAAGAAGGAAAATTGCGAACGCAAAAAAAGGAATAATAAGCAGTCAGAGGAAAAAGAGGTGAACCCCCCCCAAAACAAACCGTCCTACCGATGTACCTACCGTGATTGTGACGTCACGTGCGGTCGAAATGACGATTTTGAGTAACGTCGTGAACGCGAAGGTTGAATGACTTGCAAACATCGCAGCGAAAAATTTACCCTTCCTGTACAAAAGTGCTCAATTGAGGGTAAAGGAATTGATATTTTTTACTAATTTATCGATATTTGTCGTCCGAGGGGTCAACTTCAAAATGAAAACAATCTCCTGAAAATTTTAAATGCCTCTGTCGAAAGTTTTAGGCAGACATACAAACATACAAACAAAAGTACATACATACATACATACATACATACATACATACATACATACAATTAAACAGACGGAGAAGATTTATATTATAGACAATCCACTTATCACCACAGTTAGAGAAGTGTTGGCATCAAAATAACGATCAGTATTCGGCATCGAATCGACGGGTAACACATTTCCGGGTTTTTAATATATGACTGAAAATTGGATGACAATAGTCAAGTTAATTCTGGAGCATAGTTAAAGAACGTTTGGAATTTCTAACATTTTAAAATTCATATGCACTATGTAACTTTATAAGGGTGAGATATGTAATTAATTATCCTATGTTAATCTGAGGCTCTGACTCCAGACAATCATTTTCATTCGTTATCTCTCTCTCTCTCTCTATGAGAGGGAAAGGTAGTTTGATTGAAGCATTGCTGGTAAATAAATGTGGAAGAGTATAAAAATACTATAGCAACGTGGTGAACTGGGTCTTAAAATGGTGTGACGTATGGAAAGACATTCTCCATACGTCATATCATTCTAAGATCCGGTTCACTAAATTGTATAGCTTTTTTTACCTTTCTCTCTTTCTCTCTCTCTCTCTCTTTCTTTCTCTCTCTCTCTCTCTCTCTCTCTCTCTCTCTATCTATATATATATATATATATATATATCGGCCAAGGGCAACAATAACAGAAAAAAGACCTACAAGCATGCACATAACTTTCCCGGTAAAAGTAGCTGGACCCAACCAAAGCCGGCCAAAACACGGAACATCTTGAACATGTAGGGTTATACCCCCCCCACACACAGACAAAATTACAAAAATGAATATCACCTTTATAGTAGAAACTATCGAGATACTAAATAAAAATAAATAAAATCAAGGCAAATAAATGATAAAAATCCAAATTTAATAAATTACAATATTTATTCATCCATGAAAAATCCAAACACAGGATCAAAATAAGGAATAACTATACTACTACTACTACTACTACTACTACTACTACTACTACTACTACTACAGCAAATACTACTACTAATAATAATGCTGAATAAATCGCAAGAGAATACGTAATGATTAAATAAATAATGTTATAAATGTATTTGTTTCAGTTCGTATATATATGTATGCATGTATGTAATTATGTATGTATGTATTTATGTATATATGTATATATGTATGTATGTATGTATGTATATGTCAACTCATGTCATATGGTTCTGGTAACATGTAACCCAGTACTACCTGCCTCATGGTCGGGTTACCGGCGACTAAACTGGTTCTCTCATCAGACTTGTTTGGTGAGGAGGGTGGCTAGTCTCACTGAAGAATTAAAAACAAAAGCTTCCAAAGGGCGAATGAACCCTTTTTCGGGGTCAACGGCCAACTAGCACCGCGTGTGTTTGTGTGTGTGTATGTGTGTGTTGGGATGGAGAGGGCTCCCGTAAGCCGTGGTGAAGGCAACCTTTCTAGGAGAAGCAAATTTCTGATTTAAAAAACCATAAAGCGGGAGACCAGTACCCGCATTCAGCTGGTCTGCAGTTTAACTTACTGCTGGCTATTTTACTCTTGCTTGTTGCTGGATCTGAACATTTTGACCCAAAAGAGAGACTTAGCTGTCGTACAAAGCTAAGGCTCTGTAACATCATCTGTGTATAGATACTCCCTCAACCATTTGTCTATAAAAATGGTCCTGTAGCGATAGAAAAGTTGTGACGTGTTGAGGCTTGAAATGCTGGAAGCATGTAATAATTGATCTCAATAACCGTCTTCAGTGTGGTGCCTGCTTGAGCGTGTGACTTCACCGGTAGGTCTTAAAAAAGTTATTTTTGGGCTCATGGACTTTAAATGCCTGAGGGAGTGGCACTCGTCTGACAAGACGTTGTAATCATCATATATATATATATATATATATATATATATATATATATATATATATATATATATAAAGCTGAATGCCTGTGATTGTATGTGTGTGTGTGTTAGTGGTCATGAATA
The DNA here is from genome assembly GCF_053919585.1 of Euprymna scolopes. Taxonomy (NCBI): domain Eukaryota; kingdom Metazoa; phylum Mollusca; class Cephalopoda; order Sepiida; family Sepiolidae; genus Euprymna; species Euprymna scolopes. Next base: position 42,889,115 of record NC_136524.1, on the reverse strand, counting down.
GGCTCCTATATGGTTGACTATTTTAAAAAACTGATTACATATAATGATAGAAGATGTATCGAGACACAGGAATGGGTATGTTTGATCTGGCAGAACAGTGGTTCATTAAAATTGTGGGGTATGCGTTCGCGCCTGGTCCACAAAGTATGGAAATAAAAAAATTAAAAATTAAAAAAAAGTTTACGGGTGTTTTTGATATAGATGTACATAAGAATACTTTGATAAGTATGTTTTAGCTTAAATAGGGATTGTATAATAAAATTGTGTGGTCTGCGTTCGCGCCTGGCCTCCATAGAATGGAAATAGGCACAAACTTTAATAAAGACTTTTCATATCTAACTGTGTAAGTATACTTTGATAATTATGTTTCTGTTTGAAGAAATATGGTATAATAAAATTATGGGGTATTCGTTCGCACCTGACCTCCATAGAATGGAAATATGTCACAAAGTTTAACAAGGTTTTTTAATATAGATCCACAGAATATTGTGATAAGTGTTTCAGTGTGAACAGGTATGCTAAAATAAATTATGTGGTTTATCTGTTTTATTTTTACTTTCATCATATTTTGCTTTGGTTTTGATACCCCCAAATTCAACCCAAATTTACAACCCTTCCTTTTCATAACCTATCATACTTTCATAAATCAGAGTCCATTTTCTGTAGGCTGTTTTTGAACCCAGTCAACGACGGGTACTTTTGCTAGTGTGCATATATATATATATATATATATATATATATATATATATATATATATATAATTAGAATCTTTCCAAAAGTAAGCCTTTTTTATGCATCGATCTAAAAATGCTAGAATTCGCTTTTCTCATTCACATCTGTGATGCCATTCTGAAATCGATGAACCTACCTGCTTACTGTGCTGACAAATACTGTATCGGCTTCGTAAACGTTCAGCAGGAATCGGTGAAAGCTGACCAGTTCACCTTTTTTTTTTTTTACCGTGAAGGAATTTACGGACGCATATCCGCTTCTGAAGCACGTCCATGACAGAGGTTGCGTTCTAAGTGTCTGATACCGTCAATATCTGCAACAGAGAGATAAAAAAATTTCCAGATCATGAATGCATAAAGTGCAATTAGCAATACTTTGATCTATTATGGTGAAATAAAAAATAAGAGGTATTATTTGGGAACGCCGCTGATATATATATATATATATATATATATATATATATATATATATATATATATATATATATATATATATATGATTACTTAATTTAATCACTAAAATTAATATACGAAACAGTGCTTAATACGTAGGTAGAGCTAGTTAGTAAGTTATAAAATATATATGGCAATTAAGCTACACAGAATATTCCGCGTTTCATCCACACTAGGATTCATCAGGCGATGAAACGCGGAATATTCTGTGTAGCTTAATTGCCATATATATTTTATAGCTTACTATATATATATATATATATATATATATATATATGTGTGTGTGTGTGTGTGTGTGTGTGTATAATTTTACTTCAGACGAAGTTGCCAGAAATCCATCAGCCTCTTCCTGTGACTTACACTTTATATCCCTATACGAGATACATAGATATTCGAATATTTCATTAAAGTTCTCAATTATTTCTCAAACGCTGGAATAGTAAAGAAATTGGGAAAATTATTTTCTTCCTTCCAATTAACCATTTAACTACGTTATAGTGTATATTTCTTGCAGTCTCCGAATCTTACTGGATTTCAGGACAAGATTTCTTCGAGTCTGGCGGAGCATCAGACTCAGTGCCGTTATTTTATGCAACATCATTTGGTGTAAGTGCAACAATTTCTTGTAAACCCCAGTGTGGATTACCTTTAACGAGATCTTTGTATTTTTAGTCAGGGTTTACTCGTAGGGAAAACCTCTTCTTCAGATTTTCCCGATAAACCGCCGTACAGGGAACGCTTAGACGCTTGAGGATAGTGTCTAGTAGGCCTTTTTGTTTCATTTTGCTTCAGTCGCAGTTCCCAGAAATCAAAGGAACCACTACCTGGGGCAAATACTTGAACTATATGAGATACATAGATATTCAAATTTTATCTCTCAAACGCTGAGTTAGTAAAGAATTTGAGAACATAATTTTCCTCTCCCCAATTACCGATTTTCATGCGTGTCAGTATATCTTTTGTTTTGGTTTCTTGGTCTTACTGGATTCTAGAACAATAATTTATCTAGTCTGGTGGAGTATAGAGCTTCCTGCTATTACTTGAGATAACATCACTTGGAGAAGCTGTACTCTTCCTCGCAAAAGTTAGCCATAGTGACGAGATCTTATTTGGGCAGCGAATACTATGTGATTTAGAATGTTTGGTCAGGGGTTACTTCTAGGGGAAAAATACCCTCATTCTGGCAAACCAATGTAATGAGAGACCTTAGACACTCGAGGATAGCGTCTACTAGTAGCAAATTCTCTTCAGTAGGCATTCAAATTCCCTTCAGTTGTCATTCAAATTCTAGTAGGCATGTATCTATGTATGTGTGGGTTTATAATCCAAGAGATTTGTTACAATCAATAATTGAGTTGTCATTAAGAATCTACGTCTTAAACATAATCACCCAGATTCTAGTGATGTCCACTTTAATCTTATTGGAGGCAGAACCAGAAAGGATTTTAGAGGAAGAGAAAAAACGAAAAATTAAACCTACATATTAAAGTAGTGGTGGCGTTGATGGTGAGTTGGGTATGCAGAACTCGGTATTTGCATTTTTTTTTTCAAAATTATTAGCCAATACAAATCCATAATTAAAGGTGTTTTTTTGTTTGTTTTTTGACAAACAAAGAAGAACCTGTTATTGTCAATTTCAAATTATTACTGAGAAAATGAAACGCAGCACTACATCAACAGAACATCAATCGGAAACGTCATATTCACCATGGAAGTAAGTAGACGTTAAAACATTATTTTCTTTATGCATTAACTAATAGGGGGACCCGACGTAATGATCAACTAATGTTCTAGTCTCCCATACTTGTCATCGGAATCGTTGAAATCACCCATTTTTAAAAAATCAAATCGATTGATTGCTTGCTCCCCCGCCGCAATGTACTAGTAGGAATCTTCACCTGCCCCTTCGTAGGGACAGTTCACAATAGATTGCAATCTATATTGTCCTGTAATTAATCTACTGTTAATTTTATAAAATTATTTGTAAATTACGACTTTACTTAAAGCTGAAAATGGTGAAAATAAGTATAATGGTTCAGCTATGCTCTAAAAAGAAACGTTCGTTTGAAACCCGCTACTGTCTTATAAAATAATCTAGTGTTGAATTTATGCGGCAGATCTTTCTGCTTATGCGGTGATAAACTTTCTCTAATACACTCGTGATGTTAGGTTGTATGAAAGTGTTAACTTTGGTAAAAATCGGATTTCCTTCTTCCATCATATTTTTTCGATTATCGAATTTCAATATTTATCAAACGTATCCCTATACAAAATCTACGTAAGAACAGTGCCATACACAATACGTACCTTTGTGTGAAATTTTAAAAAATATCTGCCGAACGATTTCTGAATCCATAGGAAATGAATACACACAGACAAACAAACAAATTTTCTTTTATATAATAGTAGATACATAAGTCAATACGCACTCAAAGCGAAATACTTTAGAAATGAAAGATGCAAGATGTAAGAACCACTTTTTTCTCTCTCTCCCCCCCACTCTCTCTGTATATATATAAAGTGAAGAATGTGTGCGTGTGAGGATACTTCTCAGCCTATATACTCCACGACTTTTTATATAGATACTTGAAATTTGGTATGTAGAGTACTCAGACATGTGGGAAACTTTTTAATCCGTTTTCATCCGGAAAAAAAGGTTGTAAAGGAATCAAAATTGAAAAAAAATGATACATGGGCGGACACTGGATTGTTCTCTGTTTTCAACTGTTTCAGAACTGCGCATGCGTGGTCGTGAAATATGACAGCTTCTTTATGTAAAGTATGTTGGTTTGACAACACTATTTAAAACTCATGTCAAGCTGTTGTGATGGTTATTGTATTAAGCTATCTTTAGGTTTTGGTTTCCATCTTAGTTTCCATTTTTTAATTCCATTTTTGTAAAGAATTTAACGTTACGTTTAGTATGTACAATATTTGTGTTTATAATCAATAAGAATTCTTCTTTAATTAAAATATAATATTTATGCATACTTTATGACCGGGCTACGCCGGGCGGCCTGCTATTATCAAAAGATTTATATTATTATTATTATTATTATTATTATTATTATTATTATTATTATTATTATTATTTTTATTATTATTATTATTATCATTATTAATAATAATAATAATTAACTGAAAAAGACTTTATATATATAAATAAAAAAAACTTTATAGCAAAGTATTATTTTGCAGTAAAGTATTATTTTACAGTAAAGTATTATCAATAGTATTATAAATTTTATAAATTTTATAACACGTTTTAATTAATACGCCTAGATTGAGTTTTACAAATTACTTACACAGATTATTATAGTTCTAAATTTTCAGTTTAGTTTTGTCATTTAAACGATGTTATCAATACGTATAAAATTAACAAGAATAGTACTATATATATTAGATGATAATATTTTGAGTTGACTGGATTTGAGTTGATTTGAGTTGATTCAAATAGATTTGAATGAAATTAGTTTAAGCGGTTGGTTTCTGTTTGACATGCGTTGTTTTTTATTTGCTTCCTCTTCTTTTTCCTTTCTCTCTCTTTCTTTCATTTGCCTGGGCTCATGTGGAGATTCTTGACCTATTTTCGCGGCCTGTCACTATATTTTTAGAAGGATTTATTGACTGTCTACGTAGGTCATCTTCCTCTCTCTCTCTCTCTCTCTCTCTCGCTCTCTCTCTCTCTCTCTATATATATATATATGTCTTCATTGTTATTTTCTCTTTTTTATTTCCTTTTTTATGTCTCCCCCCAAGCATTAATTTCCTTCCCTTTTATTTTATTTTATTTCATATTATCTTATCTTATACTCGGTTTTTTATACGCGCAAGCATTTTCTGTCCTTTACTTTCTTTTCGTTCTCCGTCTAACTTCAGTTTATATCATTTTGCTTGGCTGTCTGCTAAAGCGGCTTAAATCTTTTAATTTTTAATTTATTAACAATTCAAAACTTATTTTAGAATGGAATTTTAAGCTCATGTTCTATAAGTATAAAAATAGTAAATATATCAATTTATTACTAAAGAGATACACCAGACCTAAACTTTTTTAAAGAAAGGAAAATTGCTCCAGGAAAATGCCTAATTCAGATCATTAGATTATGATGTGGATTACTCAAAATACAGTTTGGATCATTTTACCACACTTCATTTCAGATTTAACCATACAATTTACAGTTAATTTTTATATCCTTTTCTTTAACTTCCCTTACTTTATGACTTTTAATTATTCAATTTTTAATTGTGATTTTCCATGTCTCACTGACTTTAGCAAATAAGGTATAAACCATTATAACTATTTGCTAATATTTTCTCCTCTGAAGAGATGGTAGACATCGAAATCCTGTAGGATAAGGAGTTAAAATATTTCTAATGTATTATTTGTCTTACATAGAATAATAAAAATCTTTTGATTTGAAATTCAAATATTTCACGTCATAAATTTTTAAATTCATTGAAATTTGATTTATTTGCTCTATCTTGTATATCGAGCAATTCTTATTTAGGTGGGATAGTACTTATAGAATATTACTCCCAGTATTATGTTGTAAATCTTATAATCACAGGTCTACATACCAGCTGATTGTTGGAAAATTTAATCTAAAGAATATATATATATATATATATATATATATATATATATATTCTTCAGAATAAGAATTCTTCATACTTTCACGTCATAAATTTTAAATTCAGTGAATAACTAAAATTTGATACGAGGGACGTGCAATAAGTAATGGCCCTGACCCACTTTCAGTTGTCTGATCTACCTGAAATTTTGCATGTACAATGATTTCTATCTTTACAGGTTATGTGGCAAATTACAGCTCTGAACTAATTATGGTTTCTGTTTTACAGGTGTTTTAACTGAGTCAGGTGTGAAATGGAGCCTGTTGAATGTCAACCAGTGATCCGGTTTTTGTATTTGAAAGGACGCACACCACAGAAGACTTTTGATGAAATGAAAGAAATTTATGATGATAATGCCCCATCATATGACCTTGTAAAACGCTGGCATCGTGAATTCAAGTCTGTAGACACAGCTCCCAGACCTGGTCACTTCCCTTCTGCCATTGATGAGGCATATGTCCGTCAAGTTAAGGCTGCCATTTTGGAAGATCGGCGTATTACTATTCGCCAAATAGTTCAAGATGTCAAGATTAGTACAGGGTCTGTGGAAACTATCATTCATGACCATTTGCATATGCATAAGTTGTCTGCCAGATGGATTTTCACACCATTCCAGAAGCGAGAACGAGAGTGCTCAAGGATGAATTTGCAGATGTGCCAAGAAGATGAGTCAAAGTTTTTCAAAAGACTGATTACACAAGATGAAACCTGGGTCCATCACTATGATCCAGAGACCAAAGCCCAGTCAATGCAGTTGAAGCACTTGGACTCACCACCTCCAAAGGACGCAATGATGTAGCCCTCCGCTGGCAAGGACATGCTCACAGTCTTCTGAGACCAGGACGGAGTAGTGATGACAGATTTTCTGGCAAAGGGTACCACAATTACAGGAACCTATTATGCTTCACTTTTGAGGAAATTAAGGGAAGCTATCAAAATCAAGAGGCGGGGCAAGATCAGCAAAGGTACCCTCCTCCTGAAGGACAATGCTCCGGTCCACAATTCGCATGTCGCCAGATCAGAAGCACGGGCGTGTTGTTATGAAATTCTCCCCCATCCTCCCTACTCTCCTGACCTTGCACCCTCTTACTTACATCTCTTCCCAGCCTTGAAGTTGTTTTTGAAAGGAAAGCAGTTCCCAGATGATACAGCCTTGATTTCTGAAGTCACGTCGTGGTTAGAGGACCAACCTGATGTGTTCTACGAAAACGGTCTCCAGAGCTGCATCAAACGATGGGAGAAATGCATTACTCTGGGTGGTTCCTATGTAGAGAAAGACTAATAACTGTGCCAAGTTTCGTTGCTCTACTACTATGGGAAGTGGGTCAGGGTCATTACTTATTGCACGCCCTCGTATATATATAAATACGTACGTATGTATATATATATACATGTATATATGCATGTATCTATACATATACATATATATGTATATATATATATATATATATATATATATATATATATATATGTTTAAAGAAAAAATAGAAAAAACCGAATGAAATTATTAAAAAATCAACGTTTCGTCCTTGTCTCAGAGGACATCTTCAGGATAATTGAGATAAAAATGTGATAAAAGAAAAAGTCATAGATCGTGCGAAAAAAGACAGTTTTTTAAAATCCAACCCATGTCGGGAAAGGACGAATATGTGTGCGCCGACATGGGTTGGATTTTAAAAAACTGTCTTTTTTCGCACGATCTATGACTTTTTCTTTTATCACATTTTTATCTCAATTATCCTGAAGATGTCCTCTGAGACAAGGACGAAACGTTGATTTTTTAATAATTTCATTCGGTTTTTTCTATTTTTTCTTTAAACATAACATCAACCACCGCTGGTACATTTTTTCATTCCTTATACACACATATATATATATATATATATATATATATATATATATATATATATACGCATATATTTTAAGTTTTGTGACTGCAGATCATAAAACTTTTAGTTTCATCACATCCAGTAACCAGCAAATATATAGAAATGTTAAAAAATTTCAGCGTGAATATTGGATTATCTTACTAACAGTTTTTCCTCTGATGAAAAGAATTTGCATTCTTTGAAATTCCGCGGATGGAGGAGCACCTAGCTACCAGCTTTAGAGTATCCTGCCGAATAATAAAAACTTTTTGTAAATTTCTACTTTACATCTCCGTTCTTTTATACATATATATATATATATATATATATATATATATATATATATATATATATATATATATATATCTGGTTTTTGTTTTGATTTTTTTAACGATAGTAATGTTTATGACTCTGCCTCGGAGAACCGGTGTTTTTCTTAGAAAGTCGTCCTTTTGTTATTTGGACGTATTATTTATCTATGTATTTATTATTTTTAAAAACAGTAATCTACGGACACGCGTGTTTCGGAGCCCTACTCCTCTTTAGCGTAGCTTGACTGTTGATATATATACAAGAATAAAAAAGCATTGGAAATGCAAAAGGATATATGCCAAAAAGTATACAAACAAGATCGCTATGAATGGCTAGGCACATGGAAATAGAATTGCATCCAAAGTATAGCCCTATAGCTTTTCTCCAATCTTCATTCCGTGCCATCATTATGGTTGTAAAAAGCTATAGGGCTATACTTTGGATGCAATTCTATTTCCATGTGCCTAGCCATTCATAGCTATCTTGTTTGTATACTTTTTGGCATACTATCCCTATATCCTTTTGCATTTCCAAGGCTTTTTTATTCTTGTTAATTAGTATTTTTACTTACAGTCTTATTTTAAACTTACATTCATTATAGTATTGTCTTTTTTAGGAGGCGGCTCATTGCCGCCTCCATTAGTAGCAGGTCGCTTCCTGCTGGGTTTTAGGTCTTTGGGTTTTTGGCCTTAGGAGTTGCCTCTTGGTCCTCCATCGGTTCTATATTACATAGAGAGTGCTACCGCATCTCTGATAAAACAGTTAGAGTATTATAAAGTTCTAAAATGTTCATACCTTCACTATTAAATTTTTCTTGATTCATTCTTTGGCGTTTTGGCAAAGATTTGGCAGTTTTTGATATTTATATTTATAATAGTTTGTGCATGAGGCAGCTTTTTTCCCCTTGGGATCCCTGTTATACCGTGCTTTTGAGTCAGCACGTGAGGCAGCCTTCTTTTTTCTGATTCTTTGTTATAAAGAGCACGTGAGGCAGCTTTTTCCCTCGGAATCCCTGTTATACCGTGCTTTTGAGTCAGCACGTGAGGCAGCCTTCTTTTTTCTGGTTCTTTGTTATAAAGAGCACGTGAGGCAGCTTTTTTCTCCTCAGAATCCCTGTTATACCGTGCTTTTGAGTCAGCACGTGAGGCAGCCTTCTTTTTTTCTGGTTCTTTGTTATAAAGAGCACGTGAGGCAGTTTTTTCCCCTCGGGATCCCTGTTATACCGTGCTTTTGAGTCAGCACGTGAGGCAGCCTTCTTTGCCTCAGGATTTGCATGATACTTAATTTTTATTATTTCAGCATTTTTCTGATAGTATTCTTTTTGCTTAGATAATACCTTGACTTTGTTTTTTTCATAGTCTATATTTCTCTGAGCTTTTTTACTACGTGCTGACTTTGACATTTTTTATTAAATGTAAACATATAACACTTATGTGTATCTTACTATAATATCACTTATCTTATAGCAAGACAACTCTCGTAGAATTGAGATACTGCCCCGTCACCAATAGTTAAAGTGTGGAACGGTATATACACCAATAGTGTAGTTGTTATCTTTATATGAAGTCCTAATCAGTGACAGTGTGAGGTTACTTGGTTAATTTATTGTAGTTTATTTTAGAAAACTTACTTGTTTTTATTAGTAGATTGTGTATAGTAGCCACAATATCTAGTTATTTTTGTGGCTAGGGCTTGGATTTTGATTCTTTTTGGTCAGCTTCCAGTGAGTTCTTAGAAGATGACTTTCTTGCAGTTTCTTTTGCGGTTAATTTAACTTATTTCCTTTGGCGTTTGGTGAGTTCTTAGAAGAACTGGTCTGATCTACTTTTCTTAGTGAGCGAAGAGATTCAGCTGCATTTAACAATGGTTGCTATAGCGTATTTTTGCGCATGCGTGAGAATTTCAAGTTTCCTTCTTATTTTTCAATAGTTTGACAGTAGTCATGTGTCTTTCTGCCAAGAGCGACAGACGTCAGTGTTAGCCGTGATCGTCTAGAGGTTAGGACCCCACGTTGTGGCCGTGCTAACCTAGGTTCGAATCCTGGTCACAGCATTGACATTTTGTACATATTTTACAGTCCAAAATCTGAAGAATTATTTGTTTTTATAACATGGTTTTTTGACGTCGTACTTGCTGATAGGTTACTCTTATAACAATTTTGATCAACTGAGATAAAGATTTCGTGGTTTCATTAACGCTGGTGGGTTACTGTTTAAAGAAAAAACCTTAACGTTCACCTCAAATATTCAGCGTCCAAGAAATATAGGCCACTGGCAAACTGGAACGTCTGTGAGCATCCGGTGTATCATTTGGAGCTGTCCCTTTTGAGAGAAGTTCCGTGTTCGAAGTGGTCTGTCTACATTGGGTATATAGTGTTTAAAACTTGTTATTACACGTAATCTCACGTAATCTTATTTAATTATGGAGTTAGCTAAAACACGATGGGTCACTGCACTTCTCCGTGTAAAGAGCAGTCGATTGATGCTTGAACTGTTGTCAGAGACCGTTCGTACACCGAGATACATCGTCTCAAAAGAAAGAAGAAAGCAGAAGAAGAAAGAAGAAAGAAGAACAATTGGCCATTTTTGTACCCTTTTTTTTTTGCTCTCTTTTGACATTTTAACCGACGTTCTGACACTCGCTGGATTCGTAAGACGCTTCTCTGTAAGAATATGTGCTTTTTGAAACTTATAAGTTGATTTTAGTTGAGATTTGGATAGTTTTGTTTTGTAGTCGTATATAGGCGTGTACGGGCCATCCCTATATAGAGAGTGCTACCGCCTCTCTGATATATATATATATATATATATATATATATATATATGTATATATATATGTATATATATATAATCAGATAAACATTAATAAATAAATATTATGTTATGTTCCTAGTATTAGTAAATAATGAAACGCTCATGTATTTATTTCTACTATATATATATACTAGCAAAAGTACCCGTCGTTGACTGGGTTCAAAAACAGCTTACAGAAAATGGACTCTGATTTATGAAAGTATGATAGGTTATGAAAGGAAGGGTTGTAAAGAGATAGCTTCGAATTTGGGGGTCTCAAAACCAAAACAAAATATGGTGAAAGTAAAAATAAAATAGATAAACCACATAATTTAATATACCATACCTGTTCATATTGAAACACTTATCACAATATTCTGTGGATCTATATTAAAAAAACCTTGTTAAACTTTGTGACATATTTCCATTCTATGGAGGTCAGGCGCGAACGAACACCCCATAATTGTATTATACCATATTTCCTCTAACTGAAACACAATTATCAAAGTATGCTTACGCAGATAGATATGAAAAGTCTTTATTAAAGTTTGTGCAAATTTTCATTCTTTGGAGACCAGGCGCGAACGCAGACCCAACAATTTTATTATACCATCCCTATTTAAGCTAAAACATACTTATCAAAGTATTAATATGTGCATCTATATCAAAAACACTTGTAAACGTATTTTTAAAAATTTTTTAATTTTTTATTTCCATACTTTGTGGACCAGGCGCGAACGCAGACTCCACAATTTTAATGAACCACCGTTCTGCCAGATCAGACATACCCATTCCTGTGTCTCGACACATCTTCTATCATTATATGTAATCAGTTTTTTAAAATAGTCAACCATATATTAGCCTATTTGTGACCAGACAGACACACACGCAGACACATTCAGGTTTATATATATATATATATATATATATATATATATATATATATATATATATATATATATATATATATATATATATATATATATACAGTGTGTGCGTGTGCAGGCGACTTTTTATCTTTTATATCATGTTTCGTTGACACCAAATGTTAAGTGTTCAAATCTGCCCCAAGGAAATTAAAAATACAACGTAATGACCAAATATACACACGGCTTAAAAGAGGTAGAAAAATTAAAACAATGGCAGAAAAATACAAAGGAAATAAAAACACTGCACCCAAAATGATGAAATTCACACAAAAAAGAAAACAAACAAATGGAACACTGGCAGTTCCATGGTAAACTCAACTGTCTTCAGAAAGAAACAAATTCAGTCCTTAAGGCATTAAGCTCTTCTACAAAAATGGCGTCAAGTATACGACGTCGTTAAAGCAGGCAACCACCAATGAGAATAACAATAACTAGAAATAAATAAATAAAGAAAGAAAACGGGGGGGGGGGCTGAATGTAAAGGGGTAGGGTTGAGGTGGAGGAGAGGTAAATCTGAATTAAGAAGTAAGGAACGTCTTATTCGGTGATGGTACGTGTCCCGTGTTGAGGATAACAAAGCTGAATGAAATATAATAATAATAATAATAATAATAATAATAATAATAATAATAATAATAATAATAATAATAATAATAATAATAATAATAATAATAATAATAATAATAAGAAGAAGAAGAAGAAGAAGAAGAAGAAAAAATAATAATAATAATAATAATAATAAAAATAATAATAATAATAATAATAATAATTATAATAAAAATAATAATAATAATAATACTAATTATAAAAAAAAAATAATAATAAAAATAAAAATAATAATAATAATAATAAAAATAATAATAATAATAATATTAATAATAATAATAAAAATAATAAAAATATAATAATAATAATAAAGATAATAATAATAATAAAAATAATAATAAAATAATCATAAAAATAATAATAATAATAAAAATAATAATAAAGATAATAATAATAATAATAATAAATAATAATAATAATAATAAAATAATTATAGTAATAAAAATAAAAATAATAATAATAAAAATAAAAATAATAATAATAATAATAAAAATAATAATAATAATAATAAAAATAATAATAAAATAATAATAATAATAAAAATAATAATGATAATAATAATAATAATATTAATAATAATAATAATAATTATAATAAAAAGTGATGAAGAAGAAAGAAAAAAAGGAAGGAGAAGAACAAAAAATGAAGATGAAATAATGAAAACGTAGAATAAACAAAAAATGAAGATGAAATAAAGAAAACGTTGAATAAACAAAAAATGAAGATGAAATAAACAAACACGAAGTAAAAAAAAGTAATGTATTAGAAAAAAAAAAGTCTGTAGAAGAAAAGGAAAATACAAATAAGGGCGAGAATAAAATAATGAGAAGCGGAAGTGAAAGAACAAGGAGGACAACAGCAACTAACCCTAACTCTAACACACCTAAGAATGCCAAATTAAATGAGGTGTAAAAACGATAAAAAGGGACAAGGTATGAGAACGACTGAAACAAGATGATGAATGAAAAAAGCTGTAAAAGAAAATGTTATGTGGAATCTAACAGACAGGAGCAACAAGCGCGAGTCAGACAAACTGCTGCAGAGGCAAAACATGAAACACTACATGGAACCAAGAACACTGAAACCGCATATCTATAAGTTATCTAACCTAAACCTACCCTCATTTCCACATCATTCCTTCCTCCCAGTAAAAAAAAGAGTGAAACCAAATAGCCAAGTAGAGTCAAGGAGGAAGGAAAGACCGAGGAACTGACCAGGCCTCCGCCGGATAAGTGAGAAGAGAACTGGGATCTTGGGTAGTGGGGGTTATTACCACTCAAATTCCAGTGAAGACCAATAGCTGTTGCCAATGAGAAAACAATGGCAAGCAGCTGGTGCGATAATGCAAATTTATTTGCAAATATTATCGAAAGAGGTGGAGAGTACTGGGAACCTGATGAGACTTGTTGTCACTCAACTTCCAGGAACACCACAGGCTGTTTCAAGGAGAGATCTTTGATGACCTGTGTGAAAGCTCCATATGAGCCAATAATAATACTAATGATTTTTTTATGATAATAATGATAAAGCTGATGATTATGATGATGATAATAATAATGATAATAATAATAATAATAATAATAATAATAATAATAATAATAATAATAATAATAACAACAACAATAAAATAATAATAATAATAATAATAATAATAATAATAATAATAATAATAAGAAGAAGAAGAAGAACGAGAATAATAATGAAACTGTATAAAGGAAAAAACCGCCCCCATTTTATTTTCCTGTGAGTGTCACCATAAACAGGCACCACACCAATAAATGACGGTCAAGGAGGAAGGAAAGACCAAGGAGAGAAAGTACTAACCAGACCTCCGCTGGAGATTTCCAAACAAGACTGGGACCTTGGGGAAGCTTATTGCAACCCAAATTCCAATGAAGACTAATGGTCGCCACCGACGAGAAACTAATGATAAGCTCCTGTTGCAATAACAAAAATTCTTTTGCAAAGGTTATCGAAAGAGGTGGAGAGTACTGGAAATCTTGGAAACTCAGACTCCAGAGAATGCCACAAGTTGTTTTCAAAGAGAAATTTTTGATGATGGCCTGTGCGACTACTCCTAGTGAGTAAATAATGGTATGGGCGAGTAATCCTAGGGAGTAAAGAATAATAATGATAATAATAAAAAGAAGAAAAAGAAGACGTATGAAAGAGAAAGCAGACGAAGAATGAGATTTAAGTATCTTGTAAGAAACGCAGAAGCATATGCTACTATTATTACGACTAGTAGTAGTAGTAGTAGTAGTACGATGCCTCCGTTCAGTCTCGAAAGACAAAGGATACCACCTTGAAGAGACAGATGCGCGTATAATTATATGGCAAGGGTTGCGCAATCTCCAACCACACCTGAATCGGCACTGTTTGAGTCCAGTGGCAAGGAGAAGTCCAGAACGACTGGAAACAATGCCGAGATAAATATAGACAACATACAGCAACTGGAAGTCCCATTTGATCACCTATCTAGTACTGGCCAGGCTAAACGTTGCTTAACTTCGGTGATCTAACGGGAACCAGTGTGTCAGACGTGATTATGCTATACAGTAGTAGTAATAGAAGTAGTAGTAGTAGTAGTAGTAGTAGTAAAAAGAAGAAAAAGAAAAAGTATTGAAGAAATAACTTACGAAAAATATGAATGAAAAATCTTAGAGGAAACGCAGAAATCTATACTACTACTACTACTACTACTACTACTACTACTACTACTACTACTAATAATAATAATAAGAAGAAGAAGAAGAAGAAGAAGAAGAAGGAGAAGAAGAAGAAGAAGAAGAAAAAGAAGAAGCCGAAAAAGAACGCACCTTTTTTGTGCCGCTCGTTCCGACGTCAGTGCATTTAGAACTAAACGGACTCTTCTTTTGAAAAACCAGGCTTTCAAAATGGCTTCAAGTCATTTCAGTTTGTTTAAATATTCAAGGAAACTCCCACAAACCGCGCGAACAGCGAGACTTGCCCAAGGATATTGGCGGGAAAAGAAAAGGTGGGAAATTATTAAGCGGCGAACTGAACCCAAGTTTGTCGTCTTAAAAGAATACAAAGAACAAAAACGCACGCAGTCACGTAGGCACGCACACGTATGTCCACACTCACATGCGCGCGTACACACGTAAACGCGTGCTCGCTCGCGCAATCAGTGGCACTCAATCGCGAAGATAGGAAGAGAAGTTGAGAAAAAAGAGAGAAGGTATAGCAATTGAGAAAGGAAAGTTCAGTAAACTAATGACGGAGAGTTGGTTATAGTATTGAAGAAAGCAGAAAAGAAGAAGAAGAAGAAGAAGAAGAAGAAGAAGAAATGGAGGAGGGGAGATGAACGAAGAGAAGGGAGAGGAAGAAGGAGGGTGGAGGAGTAAGAAGAAGAAGAAGAAGAAGAAGAAGAAGAAGAAGATGAAGAAAAAGAAGAAGAAAGAAGTCAAAAAGTTAAGGAATAAGAATATACGAAGAGAAATACGAGGATGATGAGGAGGGACAACAAGAAGAAAAAAGTTATAGAAGATGAAAAATAAAAAGTAGAGAGAGAAAAAGGTGAACATGAGAGAGTATAAATGTGAGTGAAAAAGACGAGAAGAAGAAGAAGAAGAAGAAGAAAACGATGAGAAAGGAGAGAATAAAAGTCATTAGAAGTAAGACAAAGACGAGGAAGATAAATAAGAAAGGATGCAAGCATTCAGAAGATGTAAAAGATGAAGGTAGAAAAAATAAAGCGGAAGAAGAAGAAGAAGAAGAAAAAGAAGAAATATAACGAAGAAGAAGTGAATGTAATATTAGAAACAAACGACTTTTTTACAATTTTATTTTATTTTAAAAATCACAAGAGACACAAATTATGGTCCTCCTAAAAGCGGATGTCTATGAGGGAAGGTGACATTAGATGCGACGGGCGGGCATGAACGAATACTTCCGGAGGCATTGTCCTGACACCCCCTAACCCTGCTCACCATCACTTCACTTCTCCGAAGAGTCTAAGGTAGCGATGATCGGTGCCAAGTGCGAAGCCGGAAAGCTTTTAGCGCTTGTGTTCCACTAAAAGACTTGCTGGAATTGTAGGTGAAAGAAAAAAAAAACACACACACACACACACAAACAAAAAACAACAAAATTAAAGAATTGAAAATAAAACAAAAATTCTTTAAAGCAAAATGGATTCCAGCAGATTTTCATCGTAACAGAGTGGTTTCCCATTTGACAAGAGTGTCAGAAATGGAGACCTGTGTGGATCAGATTGATCAGTGATATCGCCATAAGTATCGTCATAACCATCACGACCACAAAACGATAGCATCACAAACTAAAACATTACATATAATACAACCTTTACCACCATAGCAAAGAACAACATTACCACGAACACCACTATCAACAAAAATATCACCATTAATAACATCAACAATAATTTCACCACCAACAACAGCATCACAATCAACCACAATACCACAAATACCGTCAACAACAACAGATGACTAGCAACATTAACATGAATACCACCATCAATAACATCACCAATAACATTACTATGAATATCACCACGAACGACAGCATCACCAGCAACAAAATTTCCACGAATATTAGAAACAAACACAACATTGTCAACAACATCGCCACAAATATCACCATTAAAGACAACATAGCCAACAACGACATTGCCATAAATATCACCAACAACGATATCGAAAACAACATTACCACGAATACCAACATCAATCACAAAGATCGGCACCAACATTATCATGAATACTAACACCAATGAAGACATAACCATTAAAAACATAATCATAAATATGGATAATAACAACATGAACGGCGATAACATTTTCACTTAGAGTGTTGGTCGATCTCACAAGTATTGTATATATTTCTAAAAATAAATCTAACTAGAAAGATATCGGGGAAACCTATGCCAAGAATAATAACCTAATTGATATGTAAATATGTGAATGATTCTAAAAAACAACAAACTCGGCAACAACATTACTAGATATACTGCTACTGACAACAGCAGCAGCAGCAGCAGCAGCAACAACAACAACAACAACAATAACGATATCATCAAAAATCAACCGTCAACGACAACAGCACTACTACCACAAAACAAAGCAGTCCATACAACAATCGGTGTTACCGAAGATTACTATTAACGACTATTACGCGAGATATATTTTTATCGGTGAGATAAAATTGTTTTATTAAGTAATCGAACTTGTTCTCAAATATCAATTTCAGTAGATTAACTTGTTCTCAAATACTGCCATTAGGTAATGTCGGTTTCAGTAAACGTAGCTGTTCATGTCATTGATCCGCCAAAACACATACCCCACATAATAATGAGCAATATTAGACTGTAAAAACAAAATACAGAACTCTTCAATACTTTTGTGATTGTGAGAGTTAAAAACGGACTGGAAATAATTCTGATGGAGAGCAATTCAACACTTCATTCTATTATCAATATTAATATCAGGTATTTCAATTATTAATATTAATGATGATATAAGTACTAATATCCAGGTAAATGTTAATATCAATATCAATATCAAACAATATAAATAGTAATATTGATATGAGTATAATTATTCATGTCAATATTAATAGTTATATCGTTTTTTTTTTATTTTCTTCCTTAGAAGATTGTAACGCTGGGTATGGGACAACCAAACAAGCTACCAACATTGCCCTGCTTTTTATTGAAAGCAACCGAGAGCTCTTTTTAGTATCCTCGTTAAGTGAAATTGTCTGGATCTCTTTTGCACTTGGTTCACCAGGAATATTAGTTAGGTAGGACTTTAGGTTCTCATTCATAAGAACCTATAATAACTGGTATGAAAAGAAACTGGAATTTTAAAGAGATAACAATCATATTAGTTATCATATATCGTATTAGTATCAATGTCCATGTTAATGCTAATAATTATATCGGCATTAATATCAATATCGGTGCCACAATCAATATTAATATCGATATCATTATCGATATATATTACAATATGAATAGAAATATCAATACTAGTATCAATATCCATCTTAATTTTAAGATTGATATCAATAGCAGTTAAAATTAACAATTAACATTAATATTGGTATTAGTATCGATATATATATATATATATATTCTATATAAAGGGCAGTTGTCTGTATGCCTGTGTGTTTGTATGTCTATATATATATAGACATACAAATATATACATACAAATATATATATATATATATATATATATATATACATATTTTAAATAATTAACCAATATATATATACACACATATTTGAAACAATTAACCAAGGAGAAACATATACACGTTATGAAATATATATAAAATGTTTAAAATCAGTTAGATTAATCTATCCCTAATGGTGAATCCAAAAGGATTGGAAAGTACTTGGACTTCCCATAAATATAAGGATTACATCAGTAGATCCTGCCGGAAGTGATGATCGTTATTCAGAAATTGGAAATGATCAAAACAGAATTAATATACAAAAAACGTCTGCCTTATTTAACGATATATATATATATATATATATATATATATATATATATATATATATATATATGTATATACTCCTATAAATTCGCTTTTCTTTTGTGTGCATTGATATTCATATTAAAAACCGTCTTTTCTATTTATTTAAAAATAAAATACAATTTTCTTATACATGGGTTATGGAATTGCATTCACTAGCAAAAGATCTAGCTAATTTGCATATTCTTTTAAACATTCATTTTAATTAATTCCCTATTAGTTTTTTCGGTTTTCTTATGGGATGATCATCTTTAGTTAATTATTACGTGTAATTATATTCATGCAGATATTCTACATGATTTATACTTGCATAATATTTGCGTAAAAAGTTTACAGTAAACACAAAATTGTTTCCATATATATTTATGTATACGCATATATTTTTGCTTAATCTATTTATATATCTATAAAAAATGAACGTGTCTGTGAGTGTGTCTGTGTGTGTACATTTCCCTATGCAATAATTCTGTCAATTTTAAATCTACAGACTCGAAATTTTATATACAGGGTACTGAAATTTGGGAAAATCTTTGTGATCGGTTTTCGGCCAGAAATTTGGCTGTTAAGGGGTCAAAGTTAAAGGACTTGACCTATGAAAACTCTACCAAAGTCCTCCGACAATTTTGAGTCTAAACACTTGAAATTTTAGATATAGGTTCCATGGACATGGATCAAACTTAATAACTGATAATAAATGATAAGGGGTCATAATAGGGGTCAAAGTTTAAAAAAAATGACTGTTTTTTCTTTGGCTCAACATACACCTCCAAACACCCGGGTAACGCCGGGCTGAAATGCTAGTATATATATATATATATATATAATGAACGTGTATGTGTGTGTGTGTCTGTGTACATTTTCCACCGCAATAACTCTGTCAATTTTCAGTCTGCAAACGCGAAATTTGATATACAGGGTACTGAGAGTTGGAAAAAATCTTTGGCATCAATTTTCGGCCAGAAATTCGGCTGTTAAGGGGTCAAAGTTCAACGATTTGACCTTTGAAAACTTTACCATCTCCTCTGACAATGTTGGTCTAAAAACTTGAAATTTTAGATATAAGTTCCTCGAACATGGATCTAACTTAATAACTTGATCTGAACCCAAAACAATAAATTTAAGGGGTCATAATAGGGGTTTTAAAAAAATTACCTCTTACTCAGACAATTTCTGGTCTAAACATTTGAAATTTTACATAAAGGGTATTCAGAGATAGGGCAAGCTTTTTAATCGATTTGGGTCGAAAATATTTAGTTACCAATATATAAATGTATGCATGCATGTATGTATGTATGTATGTATGTATGTATGTATGTATGTATGTATGTTTGCATGTCTGCCTAAAACTTTCGACAGAGGCGACGGATTTTACCAAGATCAGTATCGTTTTGAAGTTCGACCTTTCAGATGACAATTATTCAAAAATGGGCTAAAATATTTATATCTTCACCTTAAACTGTGAACTTTTCTACAGGGGGGGGGAGAATTGCTTTTTTCGCCGATATTTTTGAAAGTCATCTTTTACTTTCGATCGTCTAGGCTTAATTTAAACATAAGTCACTTCCGGTTTGGTGGTGGTCGTAACGGCAAAGACGTCAGGTTCTTTTCCTCCTTCGCGGTACGGGTTCAAGCCTGCCTTCCTGCTACCACTTTTTTTTTTGCTCAAAATACACATCTAAACACCCGAGCAACGCCGGGCTGAAATACTAGTATATATATATATATATATATATATATATATATATATATATATATATATAATATATATACATATATATATACTATTTTTATTTATATACACAAATATTACATAGTCGCTACACTGAAGAAGCTAATGTTTCAGACAATTGGTCAGTAAGGACCAAAAGTCCTCGTCAGGCGACGTAACAAAGTTTGTGTAACACTGAAAGCGTCTGGTTCCCAAATGGGGGAATTGGATAAATATATATTTTAATAAAAATGAAACGTTAAATTTATAAGGGAAAGATGAGGGGGGTTGAGTGGCTAGACATAATTAAGTAATACACATAGAAAGGGGGAAAAAGAGGCTAAGATTAACAGAATAAAAAAGTAAAAAAAAATTAAATATTAAAAAAATAAAATAAAATGTTTAATTTTACGTTTTATTTTTATTAAAACAAATAAATTTCTTCCATTCTCCTATCTGAGAACCAGTCGCTTTCACAGGCACACAAACTTCATCACGTCGGTTTTTACCGACGAATTGTCTGAAGTCTGTGTACTATGAGCGTTTGACACATAGTAGCTTTTGAATTATGCCGTATAATTTATGCTTACTAGAGACCATCCTTGTGTGTCGATGTGCCTGTAATAGTACCTGGTACCCTACAATTTAACATGTCCAATTTCTCAAAATAGCATATGTTTAGCCCAAATGAGTTATACGTGACATTAATTCTTATGGTTACGTAATACAGAACCGCTACCTCGATTGGGGATACTATACTTCATAAAACTGAAAAATACATTTATAACGGGAGATCATTCACGCCCATTGTTATCTATATTTATTAACATAGAATGTATCGACCTAGGAAACATATAATACTCGAAATTCACCTTTGTTAAGAGACGTTTTATAGTTCGGGCACTTTTGGCTTTCTATGTTTATTGCGACCATAACATACAAAAGGTTATACATGGTGTTGCTTTTTATGATTGTATGTCACCGTACTATTATCTCTGTCGAGGGTGCGATGTTAAAAACAAACGATAAATTGTCATTCTCAAATGAAGGTAATTCAAGTCCCTGCGTATCTATGTTTATAGAACACGGAATTCAGAACTTTAGAAAATATATGATACTCAAGATTAAACTTATTTGGAAGACGTTCTATGATTCAAGCATGTTTACTGCGGTAATTTCCTGGCCTTCTATGCTATTTACAGGACAAAACAGTTATGCTTTTAATGGTTATATGTCCCGGCACGATTATCTGCAATAAAGTTGCCATAAAACTATAAATCAGCACTTGTTTTCTTCGACCAGAAAATTAACCTATTATTTCTAGTGTGATCCTGTACACATCCATGCACCCCCCCAAAAAA
Source organism: Euprymna scolopes (assembly GCF_053919585.1). Classification (NCBI taxonomy): domain Eukaryota; kingdom Metazoa; phylum Mollusca; class Cephalopoda; order Sepiida; family Sepiolidae; genus Euprymna; species Euprymna scolopes. The sequence continues at coordinate 42,867,192 of NC_136524.1, read as the reverse complement.
AAACAAGAAGGAAAAGCTATATTTTTTTTTACACAGGAATCCCCACTTATCAAGGCCCGGAGGCCACTCGAGGATAAGGGTTAATGGGTATACATTAGTCCATGTGATTAAAGCGTAGTAAACATAAGTAGTGGGAATTTTGTAAATTGGATTACTTGGTGGACGGTTCATCAAGAACTTGTTTATGTTGGACTTGAAGACAATCAGATTGTAGTCAGCTGGAAAGCAGGTAATCGGTAGAGAGTTCCACAGAAAGAAACTTTGTTCATGGAATCTATATTTAGGTTTAGGCACAGATAATGAGTGTGGGAAATTATTGGTAGTGGTTTTGGCTAGACGAGTGTTTTTCGTGAAATTTTGGCGGGGGGAACCATAGACTGAAGCTCAGCTGATCATTTGCCATGAAAATCACGATAAAGCAGAGACAGGCTTGCAAACGTTCTTTCTGTGAGAAGAGGTTGAAAACGGGAAATATTTGAGTAGCAAAACAAAGGTTATAGGAAATAAGGTTAGTAGAATGACAATGGGGAGAAAGTCATTCACCAAGGTACACAATGACAGCTAAAATAGGATTGTTAATCAAGATATGGCAGTGACTGGGGCAAATGATCGGACACAGATCAGTATATTTGGGGTTTGTTAGTTTACGGACAGCTTTGGAAATAAGAATGAATCTTGCAACAGTTAGGGACTAGTTCCAGACAGTCTTGAGTTTGCGGCAGTTGAAGACAGTTTCAAGTTTGGGACAGTTGGCGGCTCCGAGGTTTATCGAGGGTGATCAAAGAGATTGAAGTCAGAGTCGGGCGAGAGTTGATCGGACCAAGAAGAAAATCGCTGGTGACCGACTCGATTAGACAGCTAGCAATGGACAACGTATGGAGGTTTTTCTTCTACGCTAAGTGAATGGTATCACACACACAGAGAGCTTAACTGATTTACATTAAGTACTCGTCTTGTTATATATATATATGTATATATATATATATATATATATATATATATATATTCTCTAACATCTTTGGTAACAAATGAAAACTCGAAACAAACAGGATTCCGTATTGCTTTAATTTATTGATGATGTATGTCGACATTATCATTTTTGTACTATTTTCCGCCTCGAACACGGCATATTGTCTCATGGAACGTAATGCAGTACTAGTTAGGATCTTCTAACTGGATTGTGGGGAGTTGAGCGGCCCGATGTCTGTCCACATTACATTTAAACTTCTGCAGGTAAACACAGTCAGGGAAGCAGGAAACAGGCAGGGTATTCCAAAGTTTAGCAGCCCGAAGGGGAAAAAAATATTAGAGTAGGAGACTTTCCGGCATCTACGGATCTCAGCAGTGAAAGGATGGAATATTGCTTTTTATTCGTTTCCTTATGCGAACCTAAACATTTTTTTACACAGATTAAGTTCTCCCGCTCACTTAAGTCTAACACAAAAGGTTTTGTACGTAGAGCAATCATTCGCTCTATATCCCATCTTATCGAACAATGTACAAGATTTATAACTATTATTACTATTATTATTACCCAGAAAAGTGGGTTTAATTAGGATACATATTTTTCCGTTGTTAAAAGGGATATTTAAAATACTTTCTATTTTCGCCTTATCGCTTATTAGACAAAATAGCGGATCGTTTTAGAAGATTAATAACCCATTCTTTTAATAATGGCGTCGCCGTGTTGATTATAACGATTTCTGGGATGTTTTGCATTATCATCGTAAGTGAAGGGTATCTTGTCCTAGATCGAGAAATCAACTCCTTACGAATTTCACCAGATAAAGATAATGTGAGCGACTAGCTAACCTGAAACTGAGCCTTCTTTAAAAAAAACTATTCATTGAAGAAATGCCCTGTAACGATCTATGTACTTTCCGTATGAGGTCTTCAAGAAGTTTTGTGGAACTAAGATTTTCGTTAAATGTTTTGTCTTTTTATGTCATCAGGATTCGAAAAGTTTTCCTTTTAAACAGTTGGGTCTTTCTGGAAGTTTTCAGGCGAAATATTGATGTCTGAAACTATCTCGAATGTCTTTCCATCCAACTTAGTCCTCAGTAAAATAAATTTATCAGAACTATCCGCCAAAGAATAGGTGTAAAATTCGAACCCTTTACGGAAGGTTCTAAAATAAAAATTTATTTGATGGAGGTGTGGCTGCCGCCAGATTCATCTTTCATAGATGGGTTTTGGTATTTTGGCCTTTTAATGACGAATATCAAAACCTAATAGAACCTAGCTAAATCCCTCACCGTAAAATAAGCCCTTAAGATAAGGGCAAAAAAGATAGGAAAATATCGTTCTAGTTAGAATAATATCGTAAAAGTGGTATAAATATATTTAAATAAAATAAATAATTATTCATTTGTGTTATATAAAGCTTAGAAAGCAAAATAAGATAGGTGTTCCTACTTCCGGGTCGTTATTCGGTCAATGCTTTAGGCGAAGTGATATCACAGAAAGGATGTCAAGCCTTTTCTGGGATTAGACCCTGGAGAGAACAGGTCGCTTCGTTTCACCGTCCGTCCAACGAAATAAGAACCCAAAATCTTTATTTATTTTATTGGTCATGATTTATGTATTAGGTAGTATGTAGCCTTGTTTTTAATAAGAATATATTCAATATTTCTTTACGTTCGGCAGTCACATTTCTCATTCTACGTGATAGTCTTGAAAAACCCTTTTTCGTATCGCATGTGTCTGGTGTCGCTGTCATGTCTATATCCTATTCTTTTCTTTGTATTATTTTATTTGTTTTTATTTTATTTTTGTAAAATATATCGTTTTGTACGTTTTGTATTGCATTTATGCCAATCATTTTTATTTATTTTTATTGCAGTTTTCACAGCTGCATACGTTCAAGAATAAAATTATTTTAATCATAATCAAAACAGTTGTTAGTTCTTTCACGCACGTCAAGAGGCAAAATGAATCACAGGAGTTCAAAAACTGGACAATCTGTCTTATTATGGTGGCGTTTTTGACGCTTTGTACATTAATTTCCCTAGAATTTGTCAGCAATGCAAGTTTCGCAATAGTATCACGTGCTCCCTTGGTAAAGGATTTAATGAGTAGATAGGCTCTGTCTATCGCCGGCTTCCATACTCCTTCTTTGCCTATTAGTACGGGTGCAGAGACACTATCACAAGTGAATCGACAAAACACTTAGTGGTAGATCTTGTTTCTTGTCTAGGGCAATGAATGCCGTTCCCCCACTCGCGACACACCCCACCCCTCAAAACTGGGCATTTGGGAGTGCTTGAGTACCACACATGCATGTGAAATTAGATTGGGGTGATCTTCTGATGGGCTGAGGGTACCGGATTGACAGTTCCTGACTGCTGTTTCCGACTGGTAGTACAGAAGCCCTAACTCTTTGGTAGCGCTTAGAGCGGCTGCTCCATCAACAGTTGCATAATATCGGGATGTTTGTAGTGCCATGTCGCGCATGGAAAGGGACCCTGCACTCATCCACGATGGGCTTTCCTCAGGCCAGAGTCCTAGTTGAAGAAAGGTCAACTAATGGTATACTTGTGTTGCATGTCTGATACCCTGAATAACTTCTTGTTCAGCTCCCCCTTACCTAACTGAAACACTTTAAAAACATGATGACAGAACAATAAAAAAATAAGCTTAAACCAGGCCTAGAGATAAACAAATCCAACTTGCCTCCTCCCTTGAGGCTTACATTCACTAACATCCGTGGGCTTAGAACTAATTTAGCTGATGTTGAAGCATTTCCCCTAACAAATACCCCGGATATCTTAGCACTAAGCAAGACTAACCTACACTCCTCCATCCCCTCTAACTACTTTAATATGCCTGGCTATCTCCCACTCTGCCGTAAGGACTCTGACAGACATATGCACGGATTTGGAGTTTACATTCGTAACACCCTCCCCCTGGCTAGAGAAACAAACCTAGAAACGGACGATCAAGCCTTTATGTGCTTTAGACTAAACATACAACATAACATTAGCTATTTTATTTTCTCTTCCGCTCTCCCTCAACCCAGGACTGCACCATAATAAACAAAGTCTCTGACAGCATAGACACAGCACTCTCCCTCGACACTAGCGCACAAGTACATGTATTTAATGTTCACCACAAAACTGGCTTGGATTCTCTACTCACACAGATGCAGCGGGCAGGTCAACACATAGTTTCGCTATATCTCCCTCCTTATCACAAATGGTTACGTTTCCAACTCGTTTCCATGACAAGCAAGAACAACACGCATCACTTCTAGATCTGTTTCTGACTACAGTTCCAGAGGATTGTATAACAAATGCTGACGGCCAACTCGGGAACGCTGAACATGCAGTGATGATGGTAGAAATCGCCCTTAATTCTAGACCCAAAACTGAAGAGCCAGTGCTCAAAACAACGAGATATTATAAAAAGGCTGACAGAGATCTTATCAGAGATGCCCCATGGGGAAATATTTTTCTCTTCCTGCTGAACAGTGCGCAAATGAGACCACTGAATGGTTCAAAACAGCAATTGAAGCACATGTTCCCATGCGGAAATTTTATAGTAAGCCCCACTCTCCCCAATGGTTTATTTCGACTTGCGCAACTGCCATTGCTCAAAGGCAGCATGCATACCGCAGATTTAACTGACATAAGTCCAGTTCAAGCAAACAGAAGTATATAGAAGCTAGAAGTAACGTTAAGAAAGAAATAGTGACAGCTAAGAGAGAATTTACTGAAACTACTAAAAAACGCATGGAAGCACAAAAATTAGGAAATCGTGACTTCTGGAAAATCTACAACAGTGTAGTAAATAATGGGCAATCAACAATTCGCCCACTAACCAACAATCACGAGGTTGTTTGCTCAGCAACCGACAAGGTTAATATGCTTGCCAGCCGGTTTGCCTCGAACTCCACACTGGACCCTTCCAACCACCCCCTCCCTGACTTTCCTTTGCGGACAGACACCACGCTAGACGATCTAAAAATCACCCCTGTTCAGGTACACGCTATCATAAAAAACCTTGACACTTCAAAAGCATGTGGACCTGATCTCATCCCAGCTGTGCTATTAAAAAAGTGCTCAGCTGAAGTAGCTCCAGTTCTCTCCAAACTCTACAACAAATACCTTAATGAATCATGCTTTCCGGGTTGTTGGAAAACTACTTCTGTGGTACCAGTATTCAAGAATTCTGGCGAAAGAACTGACCCATCAAATTATCGCCCCATTAGCCCCCTCCCACTTTTCGCCAAAATATTTGAGACCTTAATTAACCATGCTCTAGTCCGTCACCTTACAGATGCTAAACTTCTGACTGACAAACAATAAGGATTTAGACAAGCCTGTTCCACAGCAGACATCCTCACTGTAATCTCTGAACGTATATACCATTCACTGGACAAAGTGGGGGGAGGGCAGAGCGGTAGCTCTAGATATATCTAAGGCTTTTGACAGGGTATGGCATGAGGTTCTCCTCAGGAAAATTAAATCATACGGTATCGCTGGTAGAATCTTTGGCATAATTAAATCCTTCTTAGATAAGAGAAAAATCCAGGTTGTCCTCGACGGTCGTACATCCAAACAGTGTGATATAAATGCAGGAGTGACTCAGGGGTCTATCCTTGGACCTCTATTTTTCTTAATATTTATTAATGACCTCCCCGACAAAACTGCCTCTGAGATGGGTATATATGCTAATGGCACCACACTCTATAACAGGCATGACAGGAAAACAAATGAACACATAACTACAGAAATGGTAAAAACACTAGAGGATGACCTCCAATCTGTAGTGGAATGGGGACATAAATGGATGGTCACATTCAATGCTGCCAAGACTAAACTAGTTTCCTTCAATAATTACAAGAAACCTTCGCTGCTACCAATAGCAATGGCCAGTGACTCCCTGTCTGGGAGTACATTTTTCAAACTGCTTGAAACATGAGTTGGAACAATTATATTGAAAACATTGCCAGGGCCGCTGCGAAAAAGTTAGGCTCTCTCTACCGTGCTAGAAAACTACTGATACGTGAAAGTATCCTGTACCTCTATAAGGCCACCATTCGCCCATGTATGGAGTATTGTTGTCACATTTGGGCTGGTGCATCTGCTGCTAGTCTCTCGTTCCTAGACAAGGTTCAAAAGAGAGTCGCCAATCTGATAGGCCCTGAACTGGCATCTAAGCTTCAGCCTCTGTCCCATCGACGAAATGTTGCATCACTCTGCCTGTTCTACAAGTATTTTAATGGTGAATGCTCTGACGAACTGCAGACACTTGTACCCCCACGACGTAGACACCCTCGACAAACCCGACAGCCAGCTAAATCCCACCCCCACACAGTAGAGATCCTTAGATGTAAAAGATCTTTCTACTCCAGTAGTTTCTTCCCCAGAACGGCAAGACTCTGGAGTTCCATTCCAGGTCCCTGCTTCCCTAACTGTACTGACATGCAGAAGTTCAAGTGTAACGTGAACCGACATCTTGCTGCCCAAATCCCAATATAATGCCCCAGTAGTTGTTGCCCCTGATAGTAGCCCCCTGCACCAAAGTGGCAATGTGACTTGTTTGGGGGAAAATGTAATAAAAAAAAAATGCTTGATATTCTTTGCAAATACTAAACCGAAAGGAATGTGAAGGATCGAAAACTCGAAAAGTGAACACTTACTTTGATTTTATAACTTTTAGGATGTGTGTTTGCAAAAACTTTGGCAAGTTTAGTTTCAGTCTTTTTTTCTTTTTTTTTCTAGCTCTCTTTAACGTCGGCGAGTTGAGGGTTATTAAAATCGATTCCTTTTGCAGGAAGCTGAAATGTTCAATTGTATTTTTGGCGGGGTTATTTAGGCATCATTGAATAATGATCCCTATCGAGAGAGAGAAGTAACAGCCCATGCGTATGAGAAATAACGATTTTTCTAGACTGGGTAAGGGTAAGGGTTGATATCTTTAATAAACCTTGCTTGGTTATCATAAGAAATCATATGCTGGAAATAGTTCAAATATATTTCCCAAACTAAAATATAAAAACAGTTTCCATATTGGGTAATAACAGTGCTTGCGTTCCTAGCTTGATTATAAGTAATATCGAATTAACTGGAACATTTCATGACATGATAGACAAAACATCATATACCTAGTTTGGCGCGAAAAACAAACTCTCTAACAAAATCTCGCCCACGAGATTTGCTTAAAATATTACGTTCAAAATGAATACCCATCATGCTATTGTAAGTGTTCAAATGTGAATTTATGACACAGCCTTCCCCCTACGCAGTCGTCTCTGTTGTTGTATTTTTTTGCAACTAGTTTACTGCATCTGCTTATTGTGTGATTCAATGTTTTGTCTCTGTCCTCAGAGTCTACATTTAATATTTTACAGTGATTGATCACGTTAAAATGATAGTAGAGATTCCTTTTTTCTCGTCAGATGTTCTTTTTGTAGTTACGTCCGTGTTTTCGTACGCCTCTTCTCTAAAAGGTTTCATAAATCATCCATGTAGCTGTCTTTCTTCCTATTAGCATTTTCTCGACTTTTTATTTCCAATTTATCTGCTCTCGATGGTGACTCTTGCAGCGACCAGCTTCTCTTTGTTTTACGTTATATATTTTGCTAGTTTTGTTTTTGGCGTGTTACCCAAAGTGTCCTATACTTTCCAGTATGTTTCTCATTACCCTTCAATCGGCCGTTAGTTTGCTAGTCTTTTAGTTACGATTTCAAAATCCTTTCATTTCCTGTCCAACCTATGTATGACACAAAACATATAGAATAATGCCTACGTGTTTATTTCTTTTTTTATGTGTATATTATATAATCCAGTCTCTAAGATATTTCCTGTAGTTTTAAAGAAAGCTTTTCCAATATCATCTTGCATTTCTATAACGACATTTATTTCCAGAACGCCCAGATATTTTTAGGCTATATGTTCGCCAAATGTCATAATGAATTCTTGTCTCTATTTGCCCCATTTTCACATTTAGTAAACTACATTTTTAATTCGAATATACTAGCTGAAGATTCTGGTTGAAATTATTAGCTTTTTTGTTCCTTTTTCTTTTTTACAAATATGTGTAGGTTGTCTATATACATAAGGTAAATTATTATTTCTTTTATACCCAAGTATTCAAGCGTTGCACTTATAAAATATCTTATAGATCGTCATTCTTATCTGTATTACGTCAGTTCCAATTTCCATGTTTACAAAAGTCGTCCAAAAATAATACCTCCTATTTCTGTTTAACTCAAAAAGTAAAAAAAAAAAAAATCTACAAAAACGGGAGTGATATTAAAACGAGCGATATTTTTTTTTGCTGCAGAATTTATTTTTCTACATACTCACCATAATTCTCAATACACTTTTTCTAGGAATTCAACGATCCAGTTCTGATTGTGACGCACGTCAATGACAGGTGTCGCTTCTTTAGTGTCAGACGCGGTCAATATCTGCAGCAGAGGGATGACATTTTTAGGTCATGAATGCTTGAGTTCAGGGAACTCCCCTCGTTAATTACTTCTATTTAGATTGGTAATATTATCGGATATTTTGTAAAAAATAATATATTAATTTCCATTATTATTATTATTTCACACACTAGGAGTACTTAAGCAAGTCATCATCAGAGATAGCTCACAGACAATGGTGTTCCCTAGAGTCCATACTACAACAGTTCTCTCTAGATTTCCGATACCAACTACCTCTGTCCATAACCCTTTGCAAATGCATTTGCGTCATCACAGCAGCCGCTTGCCATTGACTTTTCGTTGGTTATTACGATTGATCTTCACTGAAATTTGGAATGGTGCCAGTCGGTGTCGACACTACATGTTTTTTGTGTGTGGAAGAGTAGTTTATTATTATTATTATTATTATTATTATTATTATTATTATTTTGTTTCTGGCTGCTCTTATTGTCAATTTTATACTGATAGGCGGATCATAACAAATGGCTATAGATTATTGACATCTTTTCTCAGTCTAGCATTTTCCGCAAAATTATGGCGGTTCCCAACTAAACAGTCTTTTGAAGTACTCCACCATTGTAATGGGTCCCGATTTTCTCAATCCACTTCTCAAATCCTTTTGTTATACTTCCCAAAGCTCCTATCGCAAGATGTACAACGTCTACCTTCTTCAAATCTCACAATCTTTTTATTTCCCTTTTCAAGTCTCGATATTTTTTTTCCTTTTCTTTTCTCTCAACATTCACATCAGCTATTACTGCTATATCAATGATTGTTGCCTTGTGTGCCTTTTTCTGCATCAATGATTGTTGTCTTGTGTGCCTTTTATCTATATCAATGATTATTGTCTTGTGTGTCTTTTTCTTACAAGACTAAATATGGTCTTCTTGTGTCAATCTCATTATCACATTGCATATTCTTATGCCACATTAATTTCACATTATCACTTCCCACTACCCCTTCTGAAACATGCCTGTACCATTTCCCATTGCATTTCAACCCTCCTTTATTGTATACATTCCAATGGATCTTTCTGACAATATTGTCATGACGTCTCTTGTATTCCTTTTGAGGTAACTTCTCACAACTACTGGCGAGGTCTTCTACACTTCCAGCTTTCTGTCTACACAGTCGACAAAGGGGACTTTCAACCGTTTTTTTCAATGTGATACTCCACATAATTTGTCCTGAGCGCTTAATCCTGCACGGCACTTATTAGAATTTCTTCCCAAACCTTCAAGTCACATTTTAGCAACTACCACAATGTCTCTCGCTTGTCCACTTGCTCTGGTAGATTTCTGCTGAACTGGCAATGCATTTTTTCCTCAATCCATTTGTTTTTCATTTTCTGTTTATTTGTTGTCTTTAATTCCTTGTTTCTTCTTAGTTCACTTTCTTGCAATTTTTTTCAAAATTTGACACGCCCTTTATAAGCTTTTCCTTATAGTTGAAGACGTAAACTGTCAGACAATTTTCTTCTTCTTTTACACATCGTTAGACACCTGTTAGTCCTCGTCCTCGTCCTCCCTCTTTCCTTTTCACGTATAACTTATCGACATCTCTCTTTGGGTGGAAGGCTCCATTCATTGTCATCATTTTCCTTGTCTTCCTGTCCATATCTTTCAGCTCATTTTCTTTCCATTGAATAATACCGGCTCCATATTAAAATATACCTACTGTCCCGGTGTTTAATGCGGATATTTTCTTTCTCTCATTCAAGCTTTCCCTAAGAACCAATCGTAATCTTCTTTTGTATTCTTTTTCTATCGTTTCCTTCATTTTAGCTTCTTCTATTTTATATAAATATACAATTCCTAAGTAGTTTATCCTTCTTCTCCAACCTCTTTTAACATTTTCCCATTCCAAAGTTTTATTGCCTTGCTTTCAACAGTTTTCCCTTTTTCAATTTCAAGGCCCATACTTCTTCATGCCGAATTCCATACCAATCTCATTACGGAACATTTCTGTCAAGTACATTTAGCTGGTATTTGTACAAACCCTTGTACACAAACACCTTAAGTAGTCGAAGATGCTGCCCAATGATTCATGCAAATTCTTTAGGCAGTAATTTATACTCTGAATTATTATTATTATTATTATTATTATTATTATTATTATTATCATTATTATTATTATTATTATTATTATTATTTTAAATTCACACTGTTATGATGTTTTACACCCTTTTCCCCTCAAGAGCGGACGTTTACATCAATGCTAGTGAGGACAGTCAAAGAGTCAATTAGATGGAAAGCACATTGAGTAGTATGTTTGCTGAGCTAAGCAGAACTGACTTCTGGAGTACGGTGATGTTGTATCTGATTTCTAAGGAGTTCATCTATTTCACAAATATTACGCCATGAATACACAGATAAAATATAAACCCCACTATTCAACATGTACGTCGTGATGGAACATATTCATATACACACAACGTAACAGATGATGATGATGATGATGATGACGATGATGATGATATTCCAGACTACCAAATTCGAATAAATACCAAACAGATACTGCTAGGTCTGCTGTTACCGGGCTAGAACACCCCTCACATTTGTCACTATTCTAGATCTCTATAAAATCACCATTTAAAGAGAGTATGGTTGGTACATCTGGGCTGATGCACAATCACAAAGGTCTCCATCTTGTACAGGGCCAAAAAATAGAGTCTCTAGCCAAATTCTAATCAAACAGGCACCACAGTTAGCCAGATTGTAGTTTCTGTCACATCGCTAAAGTCTTGCGCCAGGTATTTGTTTTACAAGAAATTCCATGGTATCTAATTTGATGAACTTACTGTACGCACCTCTTCAACAAAAAATACCTTCGACTAACAACAAAATACCACATCGTTACTGAAGCGTTTACTAACAAACCCTTGTACCGAGACACCTTAAAGTCGAAGATGCTGTCCCGTGGAAAATGCAAACTCTTCAGCCCGTAATTCAAACTGTAACTATGTTTCGTTTGACTTCAGTCGAAGTTCCGAAAATTCAAGGAGTCCCTTTCCTGGGACTAACACTTGATCTCAGAAATTAAGGAGCCTCCTTTCTGTGGCTAATACTACTATTTGAGATACCTAAATATTTGAATGTTCCATTAAAGTTCCCCATTACATCTAAAGCACTGATTTAGTAAAGAAGGTGACAAAATTTTTCCTTTCCCGACTTGACCATTTAAATATGTTATTATTATATTTCTTTGTAGTATCTTGGCTTTATTGGATTCCAGGACAGGAATTTTTTTGTTAAGTATTTTGCATTGTTAAGTATTTTGCATTGTTAAGTATATGCATTGTTAAGTATTTTGCATTGTTAAGTATTTTGCATTGTTAAGTATTTTACACTGTTAAGTATTTTGCATTGTTAAGTATTTTGCATTGTTAAGTATTTTCCATTGTTAAGTATTTTCCATTGTTAAGTATTTTCCATTGTTAAGTATTTTACATTGTTAAGTATTTTACATCGTTAAGTATTTTACATTGTTAAGTATTTTCCATTGTTAAGTATTTTACATTGTTAAGTATTTTACATTGTTAAGTATTTTGCATTGTTAAATATTTTACATTGTTAAGTATTTGACATTGTTAAGTATTTTACATTGTTAAGTATTTGACATTGTTAAGTATTTGACATTGTTAAGTATTTTACATTGTTAAGTATTTGACATTGTTAAGTATTTTACATTGTTAAGTATTTGACATTGTAAAGCATTTTACATGGTTAAGTATTTTGCATTGTTAAGTATTTTACATTGTTAAGTATTTTACATTGTTAAGTATTTGACATTGTAAAGTATTTTACATTGTTAAGTATTTTACATTGTTAAGTATTTTACATTGTTAAGTATTTTACATTGTTAAGTATTTTACATTGTTAAGTATTTGACATTGTAAAGCATTTTACATTGTTAAGTATTTTGCATTGTTAAGTATTTTACATTGTTAAGTATTTTACATTGTTAAGTATTTTGCATTGTTAAGTATTTTACATGGTTAAGTATTTGACATTGTTAAGTATTTTGCATTGTTAAGTATTTTACATTGTTAAGTATTTGACATTGTTAAGTATTTTACATTGTTAAGTATTTTACATTGTTAAGTATTTTGCATTGTTAAGTATTTTACATTGTTAAGTATTTTACATTGTTAAGTATTTTACATTGTTAAGTATTTTGCATTGTTAAGTATTTGACATTGTTAAGTATTTTACATTGTTAAGTATTTTACACTGTTAAGTATTTTACACTGTTAAGTATTTGACATTGTTAGGTATTTGACATTGTTAAGTATTTTACATTGTTAAGTATTTTACATTGTTAAGTATTTTCCATTGTTAAGTATTTTCCATTGTTTAGTATTTTACATTGTTAAGTATTTTACATTGTTAAGTATTTTACATTGTTAAGTATTTTACACTGTTAAGTATTTTACATTGTTAAGTATTTTACATTGTTAAGTATTTAACATTGTTAAGTATTTTACACTGTTAAGTATTTTACATTGTTAAGTATTTTACATTGTTAAGTATTTTACACTGTTAAGTATTTTGCATTGTTAAGTATTTTACATTGTTAAGTATGTTACATTGTTAAGTATTTTGCATTGTTAAGTATTTTACATTGTAAAGTATTTTACATTGTTAAGTATTTTACGTTGTTAAGTATTTTACATTGTTAAGTATTTGACATTGTTAAGTATTTTACATTGTTAAGTATTTTACATTGTTAAGTATTTTACATTGTTAAGTATTTTGCATTGTTAAGTATTTGACATTGTTAAGTATTTTGCATTGTTAAGTATTTTACATTGTTAAGTATTTTACATTGGTAAGTATTTTACATTGTAAAGTATTTTACATTGTTAAGTATTTTACATTGTTAAGTATTTTACATCGTCAAGTATTTTACATTGTTAAGTATTTTACATTGTAAAGTATTTTGCATTGTTAAGTATTTTGCATTGTTAAGTATTTTGCATTGTTAAGTATTTTATATTGTTTAGTATTTTACATTGTTAAGTATTTTACATTGTTAAGTATTTGGCATTGTTAAGTATTTTGCATTGTCAAGTATTTTGCATTGTTAAGTATTTTACATTGTTAATTCTTTTACACTGTTAAGTATTTTGCATTGTTAAGTATTTTGCATTAAGTATTTTGCATTGTTAAGTATTTTACATCGTTAAGTATTTTACATTTTACGTATTTTACATTGTTAAGTATTTTACATTGTTAAGTATTTTGCATTGTTAAGTATTTGACATTGTTAAGTATTTTACATTGTTAAGTATTTTACATTGTTAAGTATTTTACATTGTTAAGTATTTTGAATTGTTAAGTATTTCACATTGTTAAGTATTTTACATTGTTAAGTACTTTGCATTGTTAAGTATTTTACATTGTTAAGTATGTTACATTGTTAAGTATTTTGCATTGTTAAGTATTTTACATTGTTAAGTATTTTACATTGTTTAGTATTTTACATTGTTAAGTATTTTACATTGTTAAGTATTTTACATTGTTAAGTATTTTCCATTGTTAAGTATTTTACATTGTTAAGTATTTTACATTGTTAAGTATTTTAGATTATTAAGTATTTTGCATTGTTAAGTATTTTACATTGTTAAGTATTTTGCATTGTTAAGTATTTTGCATTGTTAAGTAGTTTACATTGTTAAGTATTTGACATTGGTAAGTATTTGACATTGTTAAGTATTTGACATTGTTAAGTATTTTGCATTGTTAAGTATTTTACATTGTCAAGTATTTTACATTGTTAAGTATTTTACATTGTTAAGTATTTGACATTGTTAAGTATTTTACATTGTTAAGTATTTTACATTGTTAAGTATTTTGCATTGTTAAGTATTTTACATTGTTAAGTATTTTCCATTGTTAAGTATTTTGCATCGTTAAGTACTTTGCATTGTTAAGTATTTGACATTGTTAAGTATTTTACATTGTTAAGTATTTGACATAGTTAAGTATTTTGCATTGTTAAGTATTTTGCATTGTTAAGTATTTTGCATTGTAAAGTATTTTACATTGTTAAGTATTTTACATTGGTAAGTATTTGACATTGTTAAGTATTTTGCATTGTTAAGTATTTTACATTGTTAAGTATTTTACATTTTTAAGTATTTTACATTGTTAAGTATTTTACATTGTTAAGTATTTTACATTGTTAAGTATTTTACATGGTTTAGTATTTTACATTGTAAAGTATTTTACATTGTTAAGTATTTTGCATTGTTAAGTATTTTACATTGTAAAGTATTTGACATTGTTAAGTATTTTACATTGTTAAGTATTTTGCATTGTTAAGTATTTTACATTGTTAAGTATTTTGCATTGTTAAGTATTTTACATGGTTAAGTATTTTACATTGTTAAGTATTTTGCATTGTTAAGTATTTTACATTGTTAAGTATTTTACATTGTTAAGTATTTTGCATTGTTAAGTATTTTGCATTGTTAAGTATTTTACATTGTTAAGTATTTTACACTGTTAAGTATTTTACATTGTTAAGTATTTTACACTGTTAAGTATTTTACATTGGTAAGTATTTTACATTGTTAAGTATTCGACTTCATGTTATTATTTCAGGCAACATAACTTTAGAATGTTCCTCGTAAAAGCCAGTGCGAGTTAACCATGCCGAAAAAATCTTATTTGGGCTGCGAATACTACGTGATTTTAGGTATTTAGCCAGGGTTCCTATTTACAATGTCTCCCCACGGGACAGAGTTAGACACCAGGGTCGTGTTTTAATGTGGAGAAAAGGAACAAAAATTAATGTTGTCTCAGTCGTGAAGGATTTCTCCTCCACTGACATAGAACAAGAAATTGAAGTGTAGCATCAGAAGAACAGATACGTCTCTTTGATCTTGACCCGAATTAGCCAGGGTATACTGTTAGGGAAAAGTATCCTCAATTCCTGATTGTTCTGACAAACCCCTGTACAGATAAACCTTAGACACTCGAGCTTAGTATCTAGTAGGCATGCTAGTTGGTTGTTTTTCTCTCTGACTCTCTCTCTTTCTCTCTTTCTCTCTCTTTCGTTACACACACACACACACACACACATATATATATATATGCATATGTACACATATAAATGCGCATATATATCCGTACGTACAGAGATATATGCGCATTTATATATATGTACATATGCACGTACGTACGTACGGGAACATATGCGCATTTATATATGTGTGCATATGCATTGGTTGATTGTGCGCATGTGCATGTATATATGTATATATGAATCTATGCGTGTATGTATGCATGTATGTACGTATTACGAGCGTGGCACCTTTGCGTTATGTATATCATTAGTGAAAACATGTACTTTAGTCAAAAGCGAGACATAAGTTTCAATTGACAAAAACGAAATAAACATTAAAAAACGCTTGTGTTTACCTCTTTTTCTACTTTTACTTTCGCGTCTTTCTTCCTACTTGGCGCCTTTTTCAATGTTTCTTTTCCTTCTGTGTCATGTTCAGTTTCATCTTCCTCTTCATCATCTTTTCCTTTTTACATATTGTTCTTCCTTTTTCTTTCCGTTCCATTTTCTTTGCGCACCTGTCAGCGACGTCCTCTGTTAACGACACGAATTCTTCGGTATTCCAACGCGACGAGCAGCTGCATGGCGCCATATAATCTCAAATTGATCGGGACACGCGCTTGAACACTACTCACGAATAGCACCGACTCACAGCCACAAACAAAAAAGACACTCACACACACATACACAAACACACGCAATACTGCCCATTAGCGCAGTTTACTATAATGCAAATTGTTGCTGAGCACTTGCTGTTTTCTTATTCGCCGCAGACTCAAGACTAAAACCAATTACAGATCGCTGTAAGGTTTTTTATTGGAACAAAAAAGTGAAACCAACATTCACCTTCTCATTCTCCATAGCATTTATCGAAGTCTAATCTAAATACTGAACCATTACTTTAGGACTAATCAGGGTAAAACATTATAATTACATATAAACTAGCAGGGAGATCTTACGTTGTCCAGGAATTAATGATGATTACCGAATGTTTCACCCTCCCATATTTTATTTTGTCCCATTTTTCAATCAGATCGATTAATTACCCTCTCTAGTTGGAGACCCAGTGCACCGAGAGGAAGCTTCACATGTGTCCCCGCAGTGACTTAGTTACAAAATACATTGTACCATAGTTCGGTTTGCAATGTAGAGTACCTATTGTTGATTTTATAAAATTACTTTTAGTAATGGCTAGAATTAACGTTTGAAATTCAAAGTCAAGTACCATAGTCCAAGTGTTGTCTAAACAAAAAACATCCCTTTCGTACGTGCCTATTTCATATCAAAGGACCTACTGTTAATGTTATATGCCGGGACTTTCTGCTCGTGTGATAATAAACCTTTTCAAATGCACCTGTAATGTTAGGTTGTATAAGGTTTTAACTTTGGTCAAAATCGTCTCTTCTTTCATTCATAGGATTTTTCGGTTGTCGATTACACTGGCCATTACATTTTTTGGCGGCCAAGGTTTCTAAGCTAATTTAGACTAATTTGGAGGGGGAATGATTCCAAAAATTATATTATTTATTTCTCACCAGGTGAAGTTGTTGAGATATTTGCTATTTAATACCTTTATACTCCTTGTTTTTAACCCGTTATGTCTCTTTAAGTTACTCTTAACTAAAAAGTTACTTTATTCTTAATTTCCTCTTCCAGTTAGTCTTTATTTCCTTTTTGCAACTATTCGCGACTCAGCACGTCTCTTTCTCCATTTTCAACTATTCGCTTCCATCCCGGCATTAACGGTATGCTTTACGTATTTCTTCTTCTGGACAATGTGTTTTTTTTTTTTTTACTTTGTCATGCAACCTGACATTTCATGTCCTATTTGTTTACTAACTTATTCAGTCTTTCGATTTCTTTAACTCCTTTGTTTTTCTACTCTCATTTGTTGCTATTATTTTTACTTTCTCAAATCCGTCATGTCTTTTTTTTCTTTTCAGTTTTTACTTTTTCTCCTTAAATAAATATACATGTGGATTATGTACGCGTCGTTAGTTTTTAGAATAGTATATCTGACTGTGAACTAAATGTGCATGCGAGGACAGTATATTAGGCGTATTTTTATATACATTCTAGCTTCATAATTACAATTGTAGGCTGTTATTGTGATGTATATTAATTTATGATGCCATCAGAGACTTTCCAGTAAAAGTCAAATTTGCAATACAATGAGGTATGTAGTTGGTAAAAAGTGGAGACTAAATAGTATATAGGCCTACCGATTGTGGGATGTTTTTATTGGGTCAAAGTAAGGTATATTCTCTTAATATCAGGAATTCATTTATAAGTCAGGCAGGAAATAATTAAACTGCATTATTTTATTTTCGTTGGAAATTTTGGACCAAAATTTAAGCACAGTTACTTCGTCGCATAGGCGACGTTGTTTAAACGATCCAAATGTATTTTGCTATATTTGCGGGGAATATACGTTTAACAGGAAAGAGATCAGTGAATTTGTGAAGTGTGCTTATCTTGCGTACTTCAAAGTAATGTTGAGTGATCAAGATAAGGTATGGCTACCCCATATTGTATGCTAGCAATGTGTTGAGTATCTTCGACAGTGGACAAATAAAAGGACAGAAAGTCACTATGCTTTGGTATTCCAATGGCCTGACATGAACCAAAAAAACATTCCGATGACTTCTATTTTTTCTCAGTCAAAACGAGGAGACTCAATAGAAAGAACAGGAATTCGTTGATTTATCCAAACTCCAAGTCTGCAATTAGGCCAATTCTATACGGAATGAAATTTCTATTCCAGTGTTTAAAGACTTACCTGAATTGGATTTGCCTTGTTCTGAATAAGACCAAGCCTCCGTTTTGTCCACGGTAGTGAAACCACTGTTTCAGATATCGGGGGTTTGTCCTTCAATTACCACAGCTTTTTTCTTAAGGAGAACTTAATAATCTGACTAGAAGTCTCAAAATTCTGAACTTTTAGTTTCAAGACCTAAAGAAAAAAAAATTACTTCAGCGTAGAACTCTCATAATCTCCTATAGAAAATGACATATTCAATTATTGCTATATTTCAATCAGGAAAACGACATAGTATATTACAACGACGTTGCCGGCCTGCTGCAGCAGATTGGTGGCGACAAGTATTATTCTCAAGATTGACGCCTTTTTATAGACAGTTCTAAAAGAAGTTTGAAATGTGTTCTTCGTCACAATGGCAACTTGTATGGATCAGTTCTTCTAGGCCATTCACGACCCCCCCCCCAAGAAAAATATGATGAAATCAAATTTGCTCTGGAAAAGATTTCATACAGATAGCACCAATGGATTATATGTGTCGATTTAAAATGGTTGGTTTTCTTTCCGGGCTACAAGGTTGCTACACAAAATTTTCCGGCTTCCTGTGTTTATTGGATAATAGGGCAAGGACAGAGCACTTGAAAAAAAAAATATTGGCCTGTGCACAGTTACCTGATTTATAGCTCTCTTAGTGTTTCAAAATTGTGTTTCCTCCTCCTCACATAAAGTCGGGATCATGACGGCAAACTCACATGCAGATTGTATTTTATATAATAGTAGAAATAAATATATGTATAATAAATAATGAATAAATGTATTAATAATAAATAATAATAAAATAATAAAATAATAATAATAATAATAACAACAATGATAAATAATAGACAAATATTAATAATAAATTCATATTGATAAATACTAATAAATAAAACTTAAAATAATAAATAAATGAATATTACTCATAATAAAGGAATAATAATAATAATAATAATAATAATCACAATGATAAATAATATTAAATAGATAAATATTAATAATAAATAAATAAATACAAGCCCATACTAATAAATAAAACTTATAATAATAAATTAATAAATAAGACTTATAATAAATGAATTAATAATAATAATAATAATAATAATAATAATAATAATAATAATAATAATAATAATGTACAAGATACCATACAAGGTTATCAATTTAATAGAACATGCAATGAGAATATGGAGACTTTAACTGAGAGTTTTATATAAGATAAAATATTAAGAGAGATCTTCCAACATACTACTACTACTACTACTACTACTACTACTACTACTACTACTACTACTAATTATAATAATACCAACAATAATAATAGTAATACTAACAGTAATAACAATATTTAGGCTAAAAGAAACACTTGGACATGACAACGGTATAGACATCTAAACACAGAAACTGAATCCTTAAAAGAACCACACAAGATAACGCGATTAGAGCCAGAAACATCAAAGCAGAGATCAACAAGACACAAGAAAACAATAAATGCAGACTCTGTGGATAAATAGACGAAATGGTAACCCAAAGAATAAGTAAATGCAGCAAACTAGACCCAAAAGAACATAACATAGAAACGACTAAATGGGGATGATAGTACACTGGGAATTATGCATGTTAAACTCACAGACAATCACAAGCAATAGTACTTGAAAACGGAAAGCACACAATCTTATGGGACAGGGACGGACCAACAGATAACCCCATCCATTTTTTTTTCATGAGAAATATCGAAGAAGTTTTTCGAAATAAAAGTTTCAATAAAAAATTGTTTTTCTAACAACGGACACAAATTATATTTTCATTGACACAACTACAATCGAAAACAAATTTTGTTTCAAGAAAAGTACCAGAAAAGTGATTAACAAAAACAACGTCTGCTGACAGTTGCTTACTGATTGGATAATCGCGTTAGCTTTTGTCAGTTGCGTTTCCCTCAGCTTACTCTAAACTGCTTGAAGATTGCAACGAGACCTTGGGTCAGATTTTTGGATCAGCGCCCCCTTAAAACAATTTCTGCTCAGATCAGCTTTTATGAATCGCGACTTGCATGGTGATTACGACGAACATATTTCTTTTATCTGAAGTCTAGAAAAAACAAACTATAAAATAAATCACTTATTTCTGTAAGACTCGCAAATAGATGTTCCTAGTCTATTACTAATCAAACTGTTACAAAGGATCCATTCTATCATAGAACACAAAACTTTCTTCTTCTGTTGGATTCCTAGTTACTATGATTTCCGTGAAAATGAAAAGGGTGACATGGGGGGGGGCAAAACATCCCTAAAACTCCAAATAAGCGAGATAAAGGTATCATCTGCTGGAAAACTGGAACAATTTCCAAAACAACAAAATCTTCCAAACTATGCCTATACTAAAAAAAAAAAAACACCCGACTAGATCCCAGAAAAATTACGTAAAGAAGTTGTCTTATAACGTATCCAGATAGAACACACATACATAACTCACTCACACATACTCAAATGTAAAGAATCTCCCAAATGCATACCATGTCACGAACCTTATACGATGAGGCCCTTTTTTTACTTGACTGCTAAGACCTCACACAAATTCGTCAACACTACTACAAAGCCACATACTTAAAAGAACTCTTCGAAAAAGAAGACACTAAAACCATTCTAAATTTCCTTTAAAAGTGCAAATCTTTAAAATACAATATAAATAATATCAAATAACAAACTATACCAAAACATTACTCGAACATACCCAGCGAAAATCGACTCCGAAAGCATCTAAAAATTTAAATTTTATATACAGCATTAAATGACTCAAAGAAGGTCGATATGCTGGTTAAACAAACAAACAAACAAACAAACAAAGAACAAGCGCAATTGACGAGTATGAAACGGATAAACGCCCAACAGATGCTAATTTAGACAAAACCTCCAACGCAGAATAGTACATAGTAACTATACTAAATTAGACAAAAACACCTCGCGTGTTCCTTGTCGCCTAGATGGGATAAATCGATACAAAACAGCAACTCCTATAGTGTTCGGAACGACTCTCCAGTCTGATCAGATTAATCTCTATAGAGGTTTTCAGGGAAGCGTCCTTGAGACAGTTCTGATCCAGAATCTGGTCCAAGACTGCGTCTGCATCTTCCGTCGCTTAACGGTAAACAACGGAAAAACGCCGATGCGAGCATTGTCAGACGATAAATTATAAATGCTAGCCATTGTATACTCTATCATTTTTTTTTCCACAGAAGATGCTCTACTTAGCCCCAATCTCTGCTTTCTCCTTGTAAAACGCCTCTGCATAAAAAGCTCGTTTTTAAAGATCATCGCAAGTAACTTTCCCATTTTCTTGCAAAATAAAATTTCCACAATTTTGTAGCCCAAGTGCCATGTTCTTTTTCAATTTTAATTTAGAAGCGCTACACAAATTGTATCCCTAACAATGCCTTAATATTTACATGTTGGGCTGATGTACTTGGTGCGTCTAGTGACACCGATGAATCTTAAAACGACGAAATAGTTGTGCGAGGATGAATATATTAATATGAAATGATAGCTTCCAGTTGAGCAAACAGCAATATTCTTGAGTGGTGGCGTGTTGTTCAAAAAACAAAAACAAAAAAAAATGAATCTCTCGAACCTTTTTTTTTTTTTTTTTTTTAAATATGAGCTGCTTTCTGGTTTGTTTCAGAAGCTGAAAACAAGGAAGACAGTTCCTAGCGGGAAAAGAAGGGATGTTGTGGCAGTCTCTCTCTCTCTCCCCCTCTCTCTCTCTCTCTCTCTCTCTCTCTCTCTCTCTCTCTCTCTCTATATATATATATATATATATATATATATATGTATATGTGGCTTCCTTCAGTCTTGACAGACTATAGATACCCACTGTAAGGGTGCCTGCACATGAAATTTGTGTGGCAAAAGTTGCGCAGTCTCCAACCAAGTTTCTCCTGAGTCAACATTGTTGAATACTAGTGGCAAGTTGAGGTACAGGACGACTGGAAATAATGCCGAGATGAGCGGAGAGCACATACAGCGCTTAGAATTAGAATTCCCAAATACTCACCCATCTAATACAAGCCAGGCTCAACGTTGCTTAACTGGTGTGTGAACGTGATTGGCAATATATATATATATATATATATATATATATATATATATATATATATATATATATATAATATGAGCAAACAGTTAATAAAACATGTTAAAAACACTTTAAAATGTGTTAAAAGATATTTAATCTGAAAAGGAAACACTAGATGAATGGATAGTCCTTAATCCGCGGAGTTTCGAAGAAATACTTTCCTTCTCATCAGAGGGTAGGAATTAGCAAAATGCGGGATCGGATTTTATATTTTTATCATATATATATATATATATATATGTATATAATATATATATATATATATATATATATATATATATATATATATATATATATATATATATATATAAGAGTAGGTAGTAGTTTGCTTGTTTGTAAAGAAATATGTATATATTTTTTTAAAGCCAAAAACAATGCGGAGGAAGGCCGGAAAAGATGAAGTAAAAAAGAAACACGAACAGATGTAGACGAGTATGGTTGAATAGAGGAGTGCCTAACCTTTGTTTGACTTATTCACTTCAATGTATGATTACTTATTACCAAGTTGCTGGTATGTCCGGTGTATGTAAAGTCCGTGGGTAGTGTGGAACTTTGATTAATTTCGAGAGAAAGGTACCTCTCTTTTTCAAAATAGAAGACAAACATGGATTCAAGATGGCGGAGAGAGCGTGGCAGTCCTGCAGAAATATTTTATTTTACTTATATATTTATTGTATTATTTCTGTTGTAAGCTTTGGTTATATATTTATATGTATGTATTTTTTTATATTTTATTTTATATAATATTGCATAATTTATTATTATTGTTGTTACTGTTGTTTGTTTTTTTCTCGTTTATCCGGTACTGTTGTTGAAGTTTTTATTTATTTATTGTGTTCTGTTTTTAGTTGTTTTTTTTAATGTTTTTATTTTGTTTTACCTTTTATGTATCTGTATTCGTGTGTTGAGAAGGTGATAATACTCAGTTATAATATGATAGTTATGATCCTCTGTCTATGTTACGTGTATAAGTGCTTATTTATATATTTTTTTTATTGAAATATGTTGTGCCGACTAGATTATCGTCTAAGGGAGATAATTCTGTTTAACTTAGTGCACGGGGGATAATTCTATCGGACTTAATTTTATTTATTTATTTATTTTCTATTAGGATTACATATATATTTTATTTTATTGTTTTATGTTCTATCTTGTTGTTGTTATGGGTAACCGTGTTATTTATTAATTTTATATACTTCGATTTATATATATGTGTATTTTTTTTTTAGTATTCGTATATTTTATTTTCTATTTATTTATTTAATTTTTGTAAATAGAATTTGTGTATTGTCGTTGCTCTGGTTCGCTTGTAATGGGGGGGTCAAAGGATAAAGGGAGAGCTCAGTTCTAGTCTGTTATTCAAGGAGGGTTTGTGTTTAGAGATAATAAGAGATTCTGCAATTCTAAGGTTTCCAACGCTTCTGACTGAGGCGAGGATATATATATATATATATATATATATATATATATATATATATATATATATATATTGTCCACTGACACGTGTTTTGTGGCTGAATCTAGCGAGATTCGAAATCGGGACCTCGTGATAAGAAGGCTAAGTCTCTACCACTGAGCTATCTCGCAGGACTACTAATGTATCGCGCTTTTAAGTATATATTGTTTGTTCGTTTGTTTTTGTTAGCGATACTTATTGAATGCATCCAATTATTTATATGGAAGTGCATTTTCACCTGAATGCGAGTTGGGAATAATTTTCCCTTTGACTATTCGAATCTTGCTAGATTCAACCACACTGATGAGTCATAGACGTGTCAGTGTCAGTGGATAATCATCTTTTGAAAATAATACATATGCCACTACCCATTTGAGGGTACCAAACTGGTCAAAGGGAAAATTATTCCCAACTCGCATTTAGGTAAAAATGCGCTTCCATATAGATAATTGAATTCATTCAATAATATCGCTAACAACAACAAATAACATCTTAGTAAAAATGCAATAAACCGGTACTCTTGCGAGATAGCTCAGTGGTAGGCTTCTTATCAGGGGGTCCCGATTTCGAATTTCGCTAGATTCAGCTGATGAGTCGTAGATGCCGAAGCACGTGTCAGTGGATAATTATCTTTTGAAAATAATATACATGCCGCTACCCATTTTGGGGCACAGATCTGGTCAAAGGGAAAATTATTCCTAACTCGCATTTAGGTAAAAATGCTCTTCTATATAAATAATTGAATTCATTTAATAAGTATCGCTAACAAAACCAAACAAACAACATCTATCTATCTATCTATCTATATATATATATATATATATATATATATATATATATATATATATATATATATATATATATATATATACAAGTTAGGAAAGCATTTCACCCAAGGCATGAAAATTGTTAAACAAAATGTTTAAAAATAAAGGTACAAGATTCAATTTTAAATTTATTTATCTTCAAAATGTACTTTTATAAATTTTACAAAGTAAGGTATAAAAATGTAATTTAAATTGAATCAAAAAATTACCTTGTATTTATTTTATGTAATGTACATTCTGTTGCTTGACCTATATTTCACCCTTTATTTATACCGATCGTTTCATTTCTGAATCTCGATGTATGTAAAATATAACTTCAGAGCAGAAACAAATAAATAACAAAAAATCTATACTGTCAATTCGAGATGTTGTTCATGTTACCGTTTATTTCTTAAAGCATGTTAAAATGTTCAATTCTTGACAGCACCTGCTTCGTAGCGCAGAAACGATCATTTAATTTTATGTCAATTTGTTTTAAATATTTTTCGCCCTGACTCATCAGAAGAATAAGAACTTCTTACACCGTTTATATGATTTAATTTATAAAAAAAAAACTCTAAGCATTCATTGGGCACGTTTGAACTTTTTTATACTTCATGGTATGATATAGTTGAATTTAATTAAACTTGGAAATGTTTGGAATAAAAACGCTTTCATAACATTAACCGTCCACACTATTGTGTTCCCTTGTTTTAAATTGATCAATAAATCTATATGCATTCGTAAATATTTTTCTATCACCACTATCTTTTCTTATTGTATAATATATATATATATATATATATATATATATATATATATATATATATATATATATATATATATATACACACGCACACACACACATATATATATATACATATATATTTTTTTTTAATTACATTTTCACCCCAAACAAGGCACATTGCCACTTTGGTGTAGGGGGCTACTATCAGGGAAAACATCTACTGGGGTACTATGTAGGGATTAGTGCAGCGAGATGTTGGTTCACGTTGCACTTGAACTTATGCATGTCAGTACAGTTGGGGAAGCAGTGACCTGGAATGGAATTCCAAAGTCTAGCAGTTCTGGGGAAGAAACTACTGGAGTAGAAAGATCTTTTACATATGTCAGCCCTCATAGCTCACTCGGTAGAGCATCAGACTTTTAAGGAATATATTAATATATATATATATATATATATATATATATAGAGAGAGAGAGAGAGAGAGAGAGTGTGTGAGAGAGAGAGGGAGGGGGAGAGAAAGAAAGAAAGAAAGGAAGAGAGTGAAATGAGAGAGAAAGGGAGAGAAAGAGAATAAGCCAATAAAATTATATCTTCTATTAAATAAAAGGGAAATGTGTGTTAGTTTTCTGTGTGTTTGTGTGTGTGTGTGTGTGTTTGTATGTATGCCAAAAACTTTTGACAGACGCATCGTACCGTGAAAAAATCAGCATCGTTAGAAAGATCGATCTCTCTGCTGAAGAATATCTAAGAATTGTCCAAAAAGATTAATTCTCTGTTGGTCAACTGGGCTGGTTTTCGCAAGGACGGGTCAGTTTTTGTGTATACATCTTTTTGCAAATAATATGCCTACAGATCTCAATGTATGTTTATAAAACCTTTTTTTCGAAGGCCCGTTACGTCATAAATTAGTTTTTGTTAACTTCCTTTTCTTCTTTCGCGTTACAGGTTCGATCCTGCCTACTGCGGCTATTTTTTTTTTGTACTCGCTGATATTTTGATTAAACGAAAAGTTAATTTTAATAGGGCTGAGGTTGGTTGCTCAATAGCCATAGCATACTACCTCCGGGTACCCATGCTAGTATTATATAAAAGTTATATATTTAGGCTAACCACAGTTTCATTGTCACGGACAGCCTTTTTCTTAAAACTTCTCTCTCTCTCTCTCTCTATCTCTCTCTCTCTCTAGATATCTATCTATTTCTGTTATTCAATCTCTGTATCTTTCTTTTCTATATTTTCCATTACATCTATCTTCATTCTCCCAATTTGCCTCCTTCCCTTCTTTCTTTCTATTGTCTCTTCTCTCACTTTCTTCGGTTTCCTTGGCTATAGACGAATTACTAAATAAAATAAAGAATGAATAATAATAATAATAATAATAATAATAATAATAATAATAATAATAATATGCGTATATTTTTGATGCATTCTCTAAAATAATCTATCAGCCTTGGGGGGTGTCTTGCGTTGTTTCTGACTTTTAGCTAGACACACAGACGCGCACAACTTTTCTCTATACAACAGAATTATCTCTACTGTTCATCACGTCATGCATCTGGTCACTGTTGGCGCATGCGCCATTCGTTGGCCAACCATGGCCTACCATAACAAAGGTACCTTTTCTTGTCATGCATTGTATTCATTATCCAACGATCTAACATCCCGTTATATACGACGGACTGAAAAATGACAACGATGTACCATCTCTGGTGAATTTAATGTTTTTGAACACGTGACTGTGTTTTCTTTCTTTTTATTTTATTGAAGATCCGCATTAAAACAAGTGAATTTATAATAAAAAAAAAAAGAAAACGAAAATAGATCATATATCTCTTCTTCTTCTTCTTCTTCTTCTTCTTCTTCTTCTTCTTCTTCTTCTTCATCTTCTTCTTCTTCTTCTTCTTCTTTCATTCATTCATTCATTCTTTCTTTCTTTCTTTTTCACTCCTCCCTTCACTTTAGCTTCGCAGATCTCCTTCCGACTTCCGTCCGTCGCCAACGTTATTGTTGTTGCTATTTTGCTTCGCGATGCCAATAACCCCCGGGGGAAATTTAAGGATACAACAATAATCGAAATATAATGACAGCGACGTCAGAGGTTAAAAAATCAATTAATTAGGTTTTTATTATTATTATTAGTTTTTTTTTGTTATTGTATTTATTTTTTTCCAAATTATTATTTTTATTTTCTGGTTTTTTTTTTTTTTTTTTTTTTTTTGCATTTTATCGTTGAACGGTCAAAGAGTATTGTTCTCTTACGGTTTGAAATGCATTCAAGAGACTGAAGCGAACGATATATTTAAGTCAAGGTTGAGGGGCTGGTCGAGTAGAGGGTATAGACGGTTAAATAGAGAATAGAGAGGGAAAGAGAGGGAGAGAGGTATAGAGAGGGGGTGTTAAGTGGTCGATGTATTTATGTGGAGGGGTGAGGAGCGTGGGAGGGTTAGGTAAAAGCTTTGAAGGAAATAATAAAGGTGCAGGAGCAGCAACGAACAAGGGAGAAGGAGAAAGAAGATGGAGGGGGGAGGAAAGGGAGGAGAGGAGAGATACGGTAACGGCAAGCCAGACATTAGTCGAAATTTGACAAAAACCAGATGGCAAAATAGCGGAGCAGATAGTAATCTTTAAAAGGCAGGCGTATACGAATGGCACAGACAATAAACATATAATGACATGCCGAACAGAAAGCCGTAAAAAGACCGAGTCAAAGCCTACGTCTGCACAGACCTAGTAGATACTTTCGATGGTGGCCACAAACGGACGAAAGTGGACATCACGAGAAGGAAGTAGGGATACATTCGGAATCAAGAAAACTCTAGTGAATGTGAAGGTTAGATAAACTAGTAAAATGCAAAAACAGTTATCGCGTTGGCCCCAACAAATAAAAGGATCGAGACCAATTGAAAACCCCCCATATGTTTTACTAGGTGGATATGTCTCCTGCCGTTGCCCGGTTTAAAAAAAATCAACCCAAAAAACAAACCCAATATCGACCCCCAACACTCTATTAGCAAGTATCAAAGTATAGTATATATTCGAATTCATTCTTTTCGTATGAATCAGATGATTATAATTGTTAGCATTGGTTTCTCCGATATATTTCTAGTTAGAAGGTTTTTGAAAGACCTCGAGGGGTGCACTGGATGAAAGAGCCCTTTAACCCTTTGGGATCGTGAGGGCGTTGCATTATTTTATACAGCGTACCTTGGGCATAAATAACCTGGCGGCATCCATCCCTCTTCAGGCACCGAGCACATACAGCACTTGGTGTTACAAAATGGTTACTCATTTTGATATTGGCCAGGATCAACGTCGCTTGACTTCGGTAATCCAACAGGAATCTGTGTGCCAACGTGATTATGGCGTGTATATATACAGGTTGCCAACATCTTACGTGAAAATATTTATGTAGAACGAGCCGGATTCGAACTTGGCACTTCAATTTATCAACCTGCGTCGTTAACCTGTTAAAACCTGGCTCCACGAGTACTGTTCTTGAGCATCATTCATTCATTAATTTCATGCATCAGATGATTATTGTTGACGTTTATTTCCCCGATATATTTCTAGTTATAATTCTTTCTTGAAAGTAATCACAGGAGAGACCACGTGAAGTTTATGAGCATCCCCAAATAAAAGTGTTTTTGTGGAACGAACTGGCATATCAAAGTTATCAACCCATGTCGTTAATCACTTAGTCATCGTCACCTCTCAGTATCCATTGTGATAGTGCACTTAATTTTTTTCTATATTCTCTGTGAGGAAAGGAAGTTTTTCTAGACCGAAGTTATTTATTTTTTTTTTATCAGAAAAGTTTGGTTAAGCATTAATTTTGGCTTATCTCATTTCCGATGGTAAATCTTTAGTAAAAACGAAAACAACAACAACAAGATACTTCCGATTAACTAAAATGCACTTCTGTCGAAATATATTGATATTCTATTGCGATTATAAATATGGCGTTTTACTTATTACTCTTATTGAGGTAAATGTCCCAAATGCATAAATATTAAGATATAAGAAAACGATTCAATACATTTTCCTAAAGATTTTTTAGCTTATACGTAAATGATACTGTAGCAGTTCTATTTTTAGACCTGTTTTATTCGTATTATTTGGACGTTTCAGTCGATGCAACCTCCCACCAGATTATATATTATTGTCGAAGTTGGGAATCTTTCTCCTGAATCTTCACTGTATTTCGACAGCACGCTCTCGTTCCATCAGTCACGACTGAGTAGAAGTCTCTAAGTACAAATTTTAGAAAACTATTTTACTATCTGTGATGATCTACAGTAGTGAAACATGGTCCCTGACGACTCGCTAAAGTGAAATCTTGGCAGTGGAACAAAGGAAGATGGAGAGGATAATGTTGGGCATCACTCTACGGAACAGAGAGACAAACATCTGGATCCGCCAATAAACAAGAGTTATTGACGTCAATACTGCCATCAAAACACCCTAACAATGATAACAAGACACGTAGCCAGACAACATGATAAAAGATGGTCCATTAGGAAACGGAATGGACACCTTGTGAACATAAGAGGCCAAAAGGAAGACCAAGATCGAGGTGGAAGGGCGACCTGATACAACACATGGGTCCAACATGGCAGCGAATAGCTCGGGAAAGAGATGGCTAAAGTCCAGAGAGGGGTTACTCATTGAGTGATAAAATCCTTATTGATTAATTGATTGATTGATTGATTGATTGAAGCGTTTTTTGTTTCTCGATATAGATATTCTTTAATTTTATACTCATCCATCCCCAAAACCAAATAATTTCGAAGTACACAAGGGGGAGACGTATTAAGTCGCCATATTTGAGCTAAGTTAGTTCATATTTATTCAAATATTATACATACTAGATGAGAACCTCATTTAAAAATAAATTAAAACAATTAGCCCCCCCCCATATATTATCTTCGTGTGTCTTTAAGGTGGAAACGAAACCCAGCAGAGGAAAACCACACACACACACACACACACACACACACACACACACACACACACACACACACACACACACACACACACACACACATATATATATATATATATATAAACATATATCAATATATATTGTGCTCTTAGTTTTTGATTTTTAGAATAATGGAACACTCTGCTAAGCTTCTTTCCTCTCATGTCATATATATACAAAAACAAAATTGTCTACAAGTCCGTGCAGTGGTTGCAGTGGACGACATCGGTCTACAGACTGTTTTAACAAAAATTAAAACATGCAATGAGTGTGGCAAGCCACAAATCGGCAAATTGTAGAAAGAACAGGAGAAATTACAAGATCCAACAAGCGAGATCCAACATTAAATCGCAGAAGAAGCGGCAGAAATATGTAACTGTTAAAATCCTAAACAAGGAAATGGATTTACAGCAGGATTCCGGTTCAGGCCTGCCAATCATCAACATACAAACATGGAAAAGGTTGAGAAAACTAACCATGAGAAGAACTAACAAATCAGCTCGTGCAGTGACAAGCGAGAAGATAAACTTTGAGGGAGAGCCAAAAGGATTCAATCCGAAAAAGATTCATATGCCATAAAACTTAACAAAAACCATGAATAAATATTTTAAAATATAAAATACTTGAAGCTTATGTAAAAAAAAAAAAACACTTAAAAACTTTACCAAACTTATTGAACCTGAAAACGCTTGATATACTGTAAAACGAAAAAAACCAAACCAAACCAAACCAAACACTATGAACGAATATTTGAAGATAAAAACAATATGAACCGCAAAAACAAAACAACCAAACCAAACACCATAAATAAATATTTGAAGATATAAACAATTTGAAGCATAAAAACTTTTGCCAAACTTATTGAACCTGAAAATGCTTGATATTATGCTAAACAAAATTATCAAACCATGAAGAAATATTTGAAGATATAAACGCTGGAAGCATAAAACCTTTACCAAAATGACTGCATTCAGAATTAAATAATTCGAAAGGAGCAAAATAGTCAAGAAGCCCCCCCCCCCCACATTAATAACACACTATTACTAAATAGTTGAAGAAATAAAGAATTTTGAGCATTTATTTCTAAAATTATGGCAAGAAAAAGAGTTAGTTTGCTGAAAACAAAAACAACAATTTACTCTTTACAAAACAGCCAAACTAAACACCATGAATAAATATTTGAAGATATGAGAAAACCTGAAGCATACAATGTTCCCCAGATTGATTGCACCTGGAAAGGGGTTGTGGGAATTGAAACTCCCAGGCTAACTCGATTGTCGCTCTTTAACGCTAATAACCGGAGAGCGACACGGTTACGTGACTTCCTGTTTCTCATATTTCTCTCTCGTGTCCGTTGAACTCTCGACCAGTCAACATGTAATGAGAACCGCTCCGGTTGGAATGGCCACCCAACCAGCGCTCCTGACTAACCCATCGGCCTCGCATTAACCGCAAGTAACCTTACTCCTTTCTCAATGAACTTTTATTCTTACTATCTATGTCCTTATCATTTCTCATGTAAGTTTATGTAAATGAATCTACATTCTTTCACTAATATGCTTTCGTCATCATTATGCGACCTTTGCTTTTCTTAATCACTATACCATTCAATTCAGTCAACTTCACATGAGGTCGGGGTCGTCTATAACATAAGCACGCCATTCTGCCCCCTCTACACGTTGATATGCCGTGAAACAAAACAACCAAACTAAACATTGTTAATAAATATTAGAAGATATATATAAAACAAAAACTTCAAACATATTTTTTCTTTTTCAAAATAACCGGGTTCTTTTTATTAAATAATCCGAATAGAGGTAATATGCCATAAAATAAAATAATTAAACAAAAACTGTTTGAAAATATCAAGAATTTAAAGCATTTTTTTTTGCTTTTATCCAAATTACCGGATTTGGTATTAAATAACCCAAAAAGTATTGGAAATCACTCGAGACAAGGCACGAAGCCACTTGATATAAACAACTAACAATATCACAATCTTCTATCCCTATATACTAAATTCTTCCCACAAAAGCTGCCTAAGTCTACTATTCCTCGTATGCAAAGAGAGACCAAAACACTCTTTTAGCGCCATTTTGAATGTTTCTGTATTTGTCTACCCCCTTTTTTTTGTTTTTACTTTAAAAGCCTCATTGTAGTCGTCCTTTGTAGAATAAGTCAGTCAAAGACGACAACGACGGGATTCTTCCAGCAACAAAAGAAATTCTCCCAGCCGGCTCCAAACTCCCCAGAAAGAATGTGTAACACTTAACTGAAGGTTGTCCAAACACGGAACAATCTGCACAAGTGGGGGTATGTACAGGGCGCTCGATGTTCCCGCGCCGCCGAAATGCAGACTATCGCACACATCCTCACAGACTGTTCTCGTAAGCGGGGCATGCTCTTGTAGTACCGATATTTACTCTTCAGTGTCCAAAATAAAAATGCTTAAACTCGTTTCTGCTCAACCAGAATTGACCAGGCATTCAACTGGATTAACAAAAACAAATAATATTTTGGATCATTCAGAAGATTTTCTGAATTAATTCGATATGAACTTTTTGTAATGGCACCTAAATCTGTAAAAAGTCAGATTTTCTTTCAGCAAACAGTTAAGACTGAAATAATTTCACACGGTGCTAATATACATTTCATTTTAACCGACACAATCCCCGGCTCAGGTAATCATACGCTGTCAAACGCATACTCACACTTACCAAGCAACACACGCACACTGACTGTTTGAATCTTTTCGTTGTCGTCTGCTCACTTATAACCGAATCAACCACTGAAATATTAGTAAGGTTTTAGCATCCACTATAGAGACATTATAATAGCAAGCACCGTTTTCAAGAGGCACGCGTATGAAGTGCGCGCAAAGACACAACGTCGTAATTTGCCCATCTGCACACATATGATAAAGAATTACGCTACGCTTCGCACGTAGCGATACAACAAATAGTCCAGAATATTCTGGCACTCGCCTATATAAGCTTTCGCGCGTAAATCAAAACAGTTTAGAATACAGTTTTACCAGTAAACAACACGTTGCCCGACTCCGACTCTCATCATGGAAAGCGCAATATTCAACGAGTTTGGCCTTCGGGTCAAGATCAAAATGTAGTACCTGTTCAGATACTGCAAGCAAAGACCATATGTGGGAGCAACCCCACATATAAGACCCTTCATACCAATTGTCACTATCCAGCTCCCCTACTCCCCGGGGAGTTGGTCCTCATTTCCCCTTCACTCCTCACATTAAAAATCGGCCTTGTGCCTAATTTGCTCGGTCGGGGAGCAAATAAATACCCTGTTCTTCTGATGCTGCACTTCAATTTCTTGTTCTCTGTCAGTGGAGAAAATCCTTCACGACTGAGACAATTTTTATTTTTTGTTCCTTTTCTCCACAGTAAAAAACGACTCTGGTGTCTAACTCTGCCTCGTGGGGCGCATTGTAAATCGGAATAAGTTTTTTTTAGGCTGAGATCACAGTGTAGTATCTGTTAGTGGAAGAGAAGTCCTTCACGACTGAGACAATTTTTAATTTTTGTCCCTTTTCTCCACGTTAAAAAACGACCCTGATGTCTAACTCTGTCCCGTGGGGAGGCATTGTAAATAGGAACAAGTTTGTTCGAACTAGTATTTTTATAAGTATTGAACACATACACACGCGCAAGACGCATACACGTTTTAATGAACATTTACTTTTCCCTCCAAAAAGTAACCATGCGTGTTCCTTCTCAACATGAAAATTCTATAATCATAAACCTTTTGCCTTTTCTCGAGGCACTCATCGAAAAGATTGTCTAATGATCACTTGTTGCAAAAACCTTGACTTTGAAATGATTTTTGAAAACATGTTAATACATGTTATTATTTTATCCCAGTACAACGATCTCGAGTTCTTTTTTGGATGTCGTTATATTTCCGAAGTTATTCACTCCTTTTTAAATGTATATGAATGTGAATGTGGCTCGGTAAGACCCCTTTCTGTTAGTCGATCTCGTGAAATTCATCTTTATCTAAGAAATATAACAAAGACACACTAAAATGTA
Source organism: Euprymna scolopes (assembly GCF_053919585.1). Lineage (NCBI taxonomy): Eukaryota > Metazoa > Mollusca > Cephalopoda > Sepiida > Sepiolidae > Euprymna > Euprymna scolopes. The sequence goes on along the minus strand of NC_136524.1, from coordinate 42,832,716 downwards.
CCGAAAGTAACGTAATCTTGGGTTGTTTCTAATCTTATTCAGACTACTATTCTCATCTTGGTTGTTATTTTCACAACGTTTCAGCCGATGTAACTTCCAACCTTCTTCAGATGCATTTTTATGTCAAACTTGTGAATCTTTATGTTATTTGGATTATTCAGACTACTATTCTCATCTTGGTTGTTATTTTCACAACGTTTCAGCCGATGTAACTTCCAACCTTCTTCAGATGCATTTTTATGTCAAACTTGTGAATCTTTATGTTATTTGGATTATTCAGACTACTATTCTCATCTTGGTTGTTATTTTCACAACGTTTCAGCCGATGTAACTTCCAACCTTCTTCAGATGCATTTTTATGTCAAACTTGTGAATCTTTATGTTATTTGGATTATTCAGACTACTATTCTCATCTTGGTTGTTATTTTCACAACGTTTCAGCCGATGTAACTTCCAACCTTCTTCAGATGCATTTTTATGTCAAACTTGTGAATCTTTATGTTATTTGGATTATTCAGACTACTATTCTCATCTTGGTTGTTATTTTCACAACGTTTCAGCCAATGTAACTTCCAACCTTCTTCAGATGCATTTTTATGTCAAACTTGTGAATCTTTATATTATTTGGATTATTCAGACTACTATTCTCATCTTGGTTGTTATTTTTACAACATTTCAGCCGATGTAACTTCCAACCTTCTTCAGATGCATTTTTATGTCAAACTTGTGAATCTTTATGTTATTTGGATTATTCAGACTACTATTCTCATCTTGGTTGTAATTTTCACAACGTTTCAGCCGGTGTAACTTCCAACCTTCTTCAGATGCATTTTTATGTCAAACTTGTGAATCTTTATGTTATTTGGATTATTCAGACTACTATTCTCATCTTGGTTGTTATTTTCACAACGTTTCAGCCAATGTAACTTCCAACCTTTTTCAGTTGCATTTTTATGTCAAACTTGTGAATCTTTATATTATTTGGATTATTCAGACTACTATTCTAATCTTGGTTGTAATTTTCACAACGTTTCAGCCGATGTAACTTCCAACCTTCTTCAAATGCATTTTTATGTCAAACTTGTGAATCTTTATGTTATTTGGATTATTCAGACTACTATTCTCATCTTGGTTGTTATTTTTACAACGTTTTGGTCGATGTAACTTCCAACCTTCTTC
>NC_136524.1:42814037-42826537 GCF_053919585.1 Euprymna scolopes | reverse complement strand
CAGGTGAAGAGACTTGCCGCTGGTTGTTAGACTGAACGCATCAGATTTTAAGCTTTAGCCCTAAACTGGGAATCTTTCCAAAAGAACTAAGTGAAAAAGTTCCTTCTCCTCTGACTGAGAAACGATCCAAATAATCCGAGTTAAAAAAAATCCTGCATCTTGTAACCGTTAAGAACCCGAATAGCTTAACTTTCCCGCGTTGTCATTCATTGTTGATTACTTTGATTGTGGAGAGGAACTCAGTTGGTATTAGATCCATCCTGATCCCGTCACAGAAAGGATATACCAGTCGTTTACCAGAGCATTCACTATGACAATTCAACAACCGCGTTTGAGGACAAACGGCCAACCCACGTGTTTTATACGCTCTGAGTTATAGTTCCAGTGACAAGTAAGTGTTACATTTTGAAGGGTCCATAACTAGACGAAGAGAAGAGAGTAGACACGGGAACTTAGGGTTAGCTCCTGCGTTTAGGGACTAGAGACGGTTTGTTTACACTAACTGGTCCCGTGAAGCAAGATTGTGAGGACAATCCCACCCCACCGAGTTACACATATAAATAAAGAGTCAAACAAACATCAACAATGTATGCCCTTTACATACTCTCAACACCTGTACGAGTAGACAATTTTCTTTACTTGGTTTTTTACTAGTTGCTCCAAATTATAATTAATGGACCAACATTCGGTTGACACAATTGTACGCAAGTTGTTACCAATAATAGTCTATTATTAATAGCCTAACATTTTGAATATGTTATTATTTTATAGTTTGTTGTCTTGATATCATATATATATGTTTACTCCCTTAAATGTAGATTGGAATTATGTTCATATACGTATAGTGTATTTCACCGTCTAAAAATGGCTATTTTGGAATATTTTTGAATGACATAATCTTTGAAATTGTCCGAATGGTCATGAAACAATTTTAACGAATATGAAAATACACAATATGATTCTATAATTTAAAAAATTATTTTGTCTTGCTTTTGTGAATATATATATATATATATATATATATATATATATATATATATATATATACATATATATATATATATATATATATATATATATGCGTTTAAAGAAGTAGGGCTGCAAGCAGTAATTAATATAAAGTTTTGTTTATTGTTTGATATTTTAATAATTTTCTGTATTAATATTTATATTACATGTGTCTCGAGTTGGTCTCTCTTCAAATATTATTTTAGATGTTAAATGTTTCATAATTTTGGAACGAACAGATTATATATTTATATATTATATACACAATGTCTGAAGAGAGGCGAACTCGAAACACGTGTAATATAATGTGAAAATGAAAAATATTAAATATTATACTATGAACAAAGCTTAAAATATAACAGTTATTAGCCTTACTTTTACACACACACACACACACACACACACACACACACACACACATACACACACACACACACATATATATTTATTCATGAAATCCAATACAAACATCGTTTCATTGGCATGGCAATGTTTCGATCTGTAGTTAATAACAATGAAGCTCTCCTTTGCCGAAAATGTTATCCTTTCTTTTAGACTAGCCTGGGTGCCCAGTGTTGCCCGGGTGTTTGACGGTATGTGCTGAGCAAGAAAATAAATAAATAAATGAATAAATAAAAGTTGTAGTAGGCAGGCGAACCCGTATCGCGAAAGAGGAAAAGAATGTGAAAAAAAAATAAAACGTGATATCTTTGCCGTTGCGTCCATCGCCAAACCGGAAGTGGCTAAAGTTGAAATTAAGGCTAGTCAATCTAAAAGAGGGGATGACTTTGGAAAATATCGGCGAAAAAAGCGACCCCTCTTTGTAGAAAAGTGCCCAGTAGGGGTAAAGGAATTAACGTTGTATTTAGCCAATTTTTCGATATTTGTCGTCGGAAGGGTCGAGCTTCAAAACGATGCCGATCCCGTGAATATCCGTTGACTCGGTCGAAGGTTTTAGGCATACATACATACATATATACATACATACATACATACATACATAATAGATACATACATTTAAACAGACAGGTGAGATTTATATTATAGACTAACCTGGCTGGCCGGCATTGTCAGGGTGTTTTCAGGTGTGCGCTGAGCAAAAAAAAAAAAAAAAAGAAAAAAAAGACAACTTCTTTTTCAAGTTTTAGTAGGCAGGCAGGCTCAAACCCGTGACGCGAAGAGGGAAAAGAAAGTGGAGGTGTGTTGGTTGAGCAAAATAATAAAAATAAAAATAAAAACAAAGATAAAATACGAGCGAAAAAAAATGTGGTAGTAGGCAGACCCCGAAGGAGGAAAGAAAGGGGAGAAATAAAAGTTCGCGTTAGCTGTTGCGCTCATCGCCAAACAGAAGGTGACATAGGTTTAAATTAGTGCTAGACAATCGAAAAGAGGCGATATCTTTCGAAAATACTGGTGAAAAAGCAACCCCTCCCTGGAGAAAAGAGCCCAGGAAATCGTGAAGGAATTAATGTTTTAGTCAATTCTTCGATATTTGTCGTCCGAAGAGTCGCACTTCAAAATGATACTGATCTCGTGAAAATCGTCGCCTGTGTCGAAACAGGTGGGATTTATATTATAGATGTTAATACTTAAAAGATGGTCAAAAACACATTACCTGAAAGTACTTCCTTTAAATCCCTCAGCCTAGCATTTACAAGGAAGATAAACTGGAAGATATAAATTGAGAGCATTGCCAAACCTACTGCGAAGAAGGTGGACTGTGTTTATTTGTTTCCCCACGAGAGCAAATTAGGCATGATGTCGTTTTTAATGTGGAGAGGGGGAAGTGAAAGGGGAATGGGGACCAGCTTCCGAGCGATGGGAAATATAAGCTGGATAGTGAGAGTTTTTGGGTATATAGGGTTGCCCCTACATGGACCTGAAACTCATTGCCACAGGGGCAATGGTCTTTGCTTGCAGCATCTGCCGGAACCCGATGGCCAAACCCTCCCGTGCTAAAAAGCTAATTACGCCTGAAAGTATCCTGCACCTCTATAAGGCCACCATTCGCCCATGTATGGAGTACTGTTGTCGCATTTGGGCTGGTGCATCTGCTGCCTGTCTCTCACCACTGGACAGTGTTCAAAAGAAAGTCGCCAACCTGATAGGTCCTGAACTGTTTTCTAGGTTTCAGCCTCTATCCCATCGACGAAATGTTGCATTGCTCTGTTCTCAAGTATTTCAATGGTGAATGCTCTGACAAACTACAAGCACCTGCACCTCCTCGACGTAAATACCTCCGACAAACCATACAAGCTGCTGAATCCCACCCCTTCACAGTAGAATCCGTAGGTGTAAGAAAGCCTTCTATTCCGATAGTTACGTTTCCAGAACTGCTAGCTTTTGGAACTCCCTTCCGTGATTCTGCGTTCCCAACTGTACTGACATGCAGAAGTTCAAGTGTAATGTGAACAGACATCTTGCTACTCATCTCCATTCATAATATCCCTTCAACTTATGTCCCCGATAGTAGTCTAATGCTTCAAAGTGTGCTTTGTTTGGGGTGAAAATTGAATAAAAAATACAAAAAAACTTGAAGGACACATAATTTAGTTTAAGATAATATTAACAAAACTGAAATAAAAACCCACTAAAATAATCAAACGAAACTAAAACCGGTTGATAGTGACATTATTCTTTGAACAGTCGCTTTATATTGGACCAGAAAAAATGTTTGCGGTTAAATTAAAAGTTACATTAAAAGTTACAAAATTAAAAGTTAAACAGTAAAAAAGAAAATGTATAAATGAACAATTAAAGTTTTGAGTGTAAGAAAAATACGTAATCAAAGTACTATTTGGCTATCTACCGCTACATTCTCCTTTTATTTTTTCCATGTCTTTTTTCTTCTTTATTTCTTTTTCTTTCTTTCTTCTTTCTTTTTTTTTACTTCTTTCTCGACCTTATTTTCTCGTACTTTGTACATTTCTCTTTCTTTACCCATTTCTTTCTATCTTTAATTCCTTTTTAATTTTCCTTGTTTTTTTTTTCGGCTTATATTTTCCTTTCACTTTCCTCTGATCTTTTTCCTTTTCCCTTCTTTCTTTTTCTTCAAGTTTCTTGTCTCTATTAAATTTCCTCTACTTTGCTCCTTTTGCTCACTCATTCATTTTATTTTTCTTCCCCTTTTGTGTTTTTTTTATTTTCATTTTCTTTGTTCGTTCTTTACTTTGTTTATTTCCATTCTTTAATTTTTTCATTCCCTTATAGAGATAAATGAAATAGAGCGAAAACGAAGAGGGAGGAAAAATAACAGAAATCGAAATGGTTATTTTTTTTTAAAACTATTTCATTCGTCTCTTTTCTTATTCATTTATCCTTTATTTCACTTTCCTCCAACTTTCTTCGCATGCCCCATTTCTCCGCCTTTCATTCGTCCTCTCTCTTCCTTTCTCCCTCTCTCTTTCTTTTTTCTCTCTTTTTCTATTGCTCTGTCCCTCCATCGTCTTTACCGTTCTTTCTCTTATTTCTTTCATTTTTTCTTTAAACTTCTTTCTACCTCTTCCCATTCCTTCTGTCTTTGCCTTTCGTTTACTGTCTTTCTTCCATTCTCTCTCTATAATTCCCTCCCTTTCTTTTTTCTCTTTATGTTCCAGGTCCGCATCGGTTATATATATATATATATATATATATATATATATATATATATATATATATATATGTGTGTGTGTGTGTGAGTGTGTGTGTGTGTGTGTGTGTGTGTGTGTGAGCAAACAATTAATAAAATATGTTAAAAAAACACTTTGAAATGAATTAACATTTACATTTGGATTTTACCGTCACTGGATTTTTTATCTTCCACCAGACTATCCATTCATGTGTGATCACCTTTTTCTTTGCCATATTCCCTCTGCTTAACTTATTTTGTTTTCAAGTAAGATCTTTGACTTACTTGTTTTTCATCAAATACTTCTGCATGCCAAATCCGATCCCGCATTCTGCTAATTCCTACCCTATGATGAAAAGGAGAGTATTTCTTCGAAACTCCACGGATTAAGGACTATCCATTTATCTAGTGTTTCCTTTTCAGATTAAATATGTTTTTAACTCATTTCAAAGTGTTTTTAACATATTTTATTAATTGTTTGCTCATATTATAAGCTCTATTTCCTATTTGGCTTTATCGAGATTTTATATCTGGCTGAGATAATTTTATAAATATCAATTCTTTAATATTTATAATTTACTTTAATTTTACCATCTTGGATCATTTTGGTAAATTCAATTGTAATTTTCATTTTATTATTTTTTTATATATATATTTTTTATATATATATATTTCTAGGGCAATTGCTCTTGACATATCAAAGGCCTTTGATAGGGTATGGCATAAAGGTTTACTTCATAAGATCTCCAGATATGGTATAGCTGGAAATGTCTTCTCAATTATTAAATCATTTCTCTCTGATAGGTTCATAAGAGTAGTAGTTGATGGGCAAAAATCAGAAGCTCACAGTATAAATGCTGGAGTCCCTCAGGGTCCATCCTGGGCCCAACTCTTTTCCTGATCTACATTAATGGTCTTCCAAAGCACATCCTTACATCATTCGTAGACATTTTTGCTGACGACACTACCATCTATGGTAGCACATCTAAGACAGTAAACGACCAAGTTCTCTCCGATTCTCTCTCCTCTGATCTTGATCACGTTGTACAATTGGGAAAGGAGTGGCTGGTTACTTTTAATGCATCTAAAACCAAGCTTCTATCTTTACATCATCAATGTTCTGATCCCCCATCGGGCATCAATTAAAATGAATGGCTCTCGTCTTGGGGAGGCCTCAAGTTTTGACAGGCTTCTGGGCTTGACCTTTACTCCTGATCTTAAATGGAATACGTACATCAAATCTGTTGCCAAGGCCGCTGGAAAAATGGTCGGATCCTTCTATCGATCCAGTAGAAATCTCACTGCTGATGCAATTCTCTATCTATATAAGAGCCAGATACGTCCAAGGATGGAATACTGTTGCCACATATGGGCAGGAGCTGCTAGAAAAGACTTGTCCTGCCTTGATAGAGTTCAAAATAGACTTCGTGGCCTGGTGGGAGATGTCCTTTTCTCTTCGCTGCAACCTCTATCTCACAGAAGAGATGTTGCAAGTTTTTCTCTGCTTTATCGTTATTTTCATGGAAAGTGTTCGACTGAGCTTCAATCTATGGTCCCCCCTCGTCAAACTTTCACAAGAAACACTAGACTAGCTGAAAACATTATCAATAATTTTCCACACTCTTTATCTGTGCCTAAACCTAAACATAGGTTCCATGATCAAAGCTTCTTTCTTAGAACTGCACGCCTGTGGAATTGTCTTCCGTTTTCCTGCTTTCCAGCCGTCTATAATATGGTTGTCTTCAAGTCCAACGTGAACAAGTTTCTGATGAGCCGTTCCACTTAAGTTAACAAATTTACCGAACTTCCATTACTATTGATTACTATATTGTCCTTTTGACTACTCTACTCTCTTTAACCCTTATCTTTGAGTGGCCGATCGGCCTTGATAAGTGGTGACGCCTATGTAAATATATATATATATATATATATATATATATATATATATATATATATATGTATATATATAGTAGACGCCCGGAATCCGATATTAAAAATTAGTAACAAAATGCAGTGCAATATATAATACGCATGTATATAATCAAATAACATTATAAATAATACAATAAGGTGGGGCAAATACCGTAATCAGAAGCCGAAAAAGCAATGTATTCCACATCGTAACCTGAAAAAAACGTATCCTAGGATCACCGTATCCCGGGGTTATATATATATATATATATATATATATATATATATATATATATATATATTATCATTCATACAACTGCCCTTCCTCTTGCACTCTCATCGCATTTCATTCTCTTATTCACATATCATCTCTATAATCTTCCATTTAATCTCTGGATTCTGAGACCACACACACACACACACACACACACACACACACACACACACACACACACACACACACACACACATACACACACACTCTCTCTCTCTCTCGCTCTCTCGTCCTCTCTCTCTCACTCTCTCGCGCTCTCTGTCGCTCTCTCGCGCTCTCTCTCCCTCTCTCTTTCTCTCTTCTTCCAAGAGTTGACATTGAAACAATCTTTGCTTCAATGTATATTTTTGCCTATTCATCGTAAATCGGCACAATCTCGGTCGCCATACTTGTCAAGGTGCGTTATCCACGTACTTCATCAATTCAGCCATTAGTATTCTGCTCAGCGGTGACAAGGACGCTGAGCGTCTGCGATTCGTCCAAACTTGCCGGGCAACAGACTCCTGCCGTAAGTTAAAGCATGGTGACGTCATAACGTAGATATCCAAAATGCTTCCTTTCTTGCAGATCGACAGCGCGCAGAAGCATATCTACAAGAGAATATTTCCAATTGTTGACCGCTCTGTCACTCTTATTTAAGATAGTTCGTGAAGCCAAAGTTAAAATAAATTTATATCGTTCTGCCGCGCGTATGTTTGAAGTTGCAATTTTTGATGCGCTTATGTATACACCAATAAATTTAGTTTTTATTTTTGTATATTGATATTCATATTAAAAATCCTTTTTTCTATTTATAATAAAATTAGCACAACTTTGTAATATATAGGTCGTGGAATTGTATTAATCTGTAAAAGATCTAGCAAATGTGCATATTCTTTTGAACATTCATTTTAAATAATTCCCTATCAGTGTTTCTTTTTCATTTTTTTTGTGGGATGATCATTTTCAGTTAACTATTACGTGTAATTATATTCATGTAGATATTCTTTATGATTTATACTTGCGTAATATTTGCGTAAAAAGCTTATAGTAAACACAAAACTTTTTCTATATATGTATGCGCATATATATTTGTTTAAGTAATTTTGCCTATGAAACTTCTCTATAAGATTTTGGTCTACAAACATAAAACATAATATATAGGGTAATCGAACTCATGCGAAACGTTATATTAAAGTTTAGCCGGAGAAAATCGGTGCAAAAGTGTGAAAATTAAAGAAATGGATTTGCGATTGGAACATTAAACGGCGGCATTACGAATATGCACGCGTAGCGTAATAGCTATTGGTTCATGTTTCAATTTTTAGCCTTGCAACACATATGTCTTCATAGCCCAAGCATTAACGTCAAAGATAAAAGTAAATCGTAAGCTAAACATTTTGGTTTCGATTCTCGTTGGTGGGACATGAGTCACTTTATTAAAAAAAATTTTTTTTTTAGATTTTCTAGTTCCTCTACCAAAGTTCACGCCAACTACGCAACACGCAATCCAGACTTTACAACAACAGTCAACAGCATCGAATCGCTATCGCTTCTCTCTCCACGACAAGCTGAACTCTTGCGTTAATACAATAAACAAAATGAAAAATGAAAAGCACAAAATCTTATTTGAATAATTATATATATATATAAATATATATATATATATATATATATATATATATAATTAGTTTCAACAACGAAGTCTCAGAAAAAATGATTTTAATAATTTAATAAAATTATTAGTCAGTTTTTAAAATTATATATATATATATATATATATATATATATATATATATATAATTAGTTTTTATTTTAAAGAAATCCCGCAGAGAGCTCATTTATAAGGAAAATTCGAGAATAAGAGCGTATTTATATATATGGTTTTATTTACAGAAAGTTTTTAGATGAGATAAGTCAATGACTGGTCTCATCTGAAACTTTCTGTGAACGAAATAATATATAATTAGTTTTTTTGGAAAAAAAATCCAGCAGAGTGCTCAATTATACGGAAAATCCGAAAACAAGAGCGTATTTATATATATTATTTTGTTCACAGAAAGTTTTAGATGAGACCAGTCATTGACTTGTCTCATCTAAAACTTTCTGTAAACAAAATAATATATATATATATATATATATATATATATATATATATATATATATATATATATATATATATATATATATATATACACAAACATACATATATACATTTTATTTATATAGACTAGTATTACATACGCGCTACACCGAACATGCTAATTTTCGGAGCAAATTGGTTGATTAAAAAAACAATTCTTCCTCATCAAGCGAGAGAAATGAAATATATTAAGGTGAGACTATCAAATCTACCATATGTGTTTCACTTGGGCAATTTTTTTGCACCGCTAGTTAACGTGATGTGAGGAAAATAAAAGTTTTTTGTTTAATATGTTTTTTTTTTATATATAATATTACCTCCAAGAAGATTCCGTAAGACTTGATACCACATTATTAATATATCTGTGTTCCTATTCATCGTAGGATTTTGATATATATATATATATATATATATATATATATATATATATATATATATATATATATATATACTAGCATTTTAGCCCGGCGTTGCCCGGGTGTTTGGAGGTGTATGTTGAGCAAAAAAAAAAAGTGGTAGTAGGAAGGTAGGCTCGAACCTGTACCGTGAAGGAGGAAAGAACGGGGAAAAAACGTGACGTCTTTGCTGTTACGACCACCGGCAAACAGGGAGTGACGTAGGTTTTAATTAGGGCTAGACAATTGAAAGGAGAGGATTACTTTCGAAAATATCGGGGGAAAAAAAGCGACCCCTCTCTGTAGAAAAGTGTGGAGTTGAAGGTGAAGAAATTAATGTTTTTAGCAAATTTTTCGGTATTTTTCGTCTGAAGCGTCGAGCTTCAAACGATAGTGATCTTGTGAAAATCCGTCGCCTCTGTAGAAAGTTTTAGGCAGACAGGCAAACATACATACATTTATATATAGATAGCTCAAATTTTCGACCCAAACCGATTAAAAAACTTGCCCTATCTCTGAATACCTCTTATGTAAAATTTCAAATGTTTAGAGAGAAACTGTTTGAGTAATTTGGTAGAGACCGCAGAGGTCAAGTTTTTAAAAACCTTTGATCCTTATTATGAACCTTTAACATTTATTGTTTTGAGCTCAAATCAAGTTATAAAGTTTGATCCATGTCCAAGGAACCTATATCTAAAATTTCAAGTGTCTAGACCCAAAATTGTCGGACGAGCATGGTAGAGTTCTCAAAGGACAAATCGCAGTACTTTGACCCCTTAACAGCCAAATTTCTGGCCGAACACGGATGACAAAGATTTTCCCAAATCTCAGTACTCTGTATATCAAATTTCGAGTCTGTAAACGGAAAATTGATAGAGTGTTTGCGTAGGAAAGCGTACACACAGACACACAGACACGTTCACTTTTATAGATTAAACAAAAATATATACGTATACATAAATATATATCGAAACAATTTTGTGTTTACTGTAAACTTTTTACGCAAATATTATGCAAGTATAAATCATGTAGAATATCTGCATGAATATAATTACACAAAATAGTTAACTAAAGATGATCATCCCATGAGAAAACCAAAAAAACTAATAGGGAATTAATTAAAATGAACGTTTAAAAGAATATGCAAACTAACTAGATCTTTGGCTAGTGAATGCATTTCCACAACCCATATATAAGAAAATTGTATTTTCTTTTTAAATAGATAGAAAAGAGGGGGTTTAATATGGATAACAATACACACAAAAGAAAAACGAATTTATAGGAGTATATATATATATATATTCCTTTCTTATCGTTGAGCATATTCATTTCTTATCGTTGAGCACTTTTAGTTGAATTAAAGTCGGTCAATTTAGCTCTTATGCATAGATCATCGTATAACGATTAGATCACTCTCTGACTGATGTAAATGAACATTTAAAAATTAAAAATGTTTAAATTCAACGCTATTTCACGCGGTTAATGGTAGCCGAATGGATACGGTCTCCGCTAATCGAGCCAGAAATGTCTCGTGGTGCGGGGTTCGAATCGTTCGGCTGGTGTTAATCGTGACACCCTGCACTGAAGAATCCCGAAAGGATGAAACACTAGTGTCTGTAGGTATTTAATTATTATAGCAAAAAAATAATTATATATATATATATATATATATATATATATATATATATATATATACATACGTAATATAACACAAAAAATTGAAGTAGTTAATCATCCTTGGTCTGAAAAGAAAAATCTATGCCGGCTCTTTGTTTTTGGATCAATTTACTCGTCATTTTATGTATGGTCCAGAAGCTCTTGTGCCGTTACCATTTTGTGCATATTTTAAATGCTGTTGATTGCAATTTGACCAATTAACTATCCATTCCTACCAGTTTTTTTATACTCCTCTGGTTAATTGTGTCGTCAGTTTGTCAACAGAGTGTATTATTAGTGCTTTCTTGTTTGCTTTCATGTATTGCCTTTCTGCGTTTGTTATTGTTGCGTTGTTTTGTATGACTGTCAGAAATTTCATTTCTCTTTTCAAGTGTCTTTTACATAGCCATGGCCATGCGTTTTCACCATGCAACTATCAGGTGCGATGCCATATCATCTTCTTCTTCTTTTCTTCTTCTTCTTCTTCTCATTATTATTATTATTGTTATTATTATTATTATTATTATTGTTATTATTATTATTATTATTATTATTAATATTATTGTTATTATTATTATTATTGTTATTGTTATTATTAATAATATTGTTATTGTTATTATCATCATTATTATTATTATTACTATTGTTATTATTATAATTATTGTTATTATTATTATTGTTATTATTATTATTGTTATTGTTATTATTATTGTTGTTATTATTATTGTTTTTTTATTATTATTATTGTTGTTGTTGTTGTTATTGTTATTATTATTGTTATTATTATTGTTGTTGTTATTATTATTATCATTATTGTTATTGTTATTATTATTAATGTTATTATTATTATTATTATTATCATTATTGGCCGACAAGAAGCTTTCACACAGGTCATCTAAGATCTCTCCTTGAAAACAGCCTGTGGTGTTCCCTGAAAGCTGAGTGACAACCAGTATCCCTAGATTTCCAGTACTCTCCACCTCCTTCGACAACATTTGCAAATAAATTTTCATTATTGCAGCAGCTGCTTACCATTGCTTTCTTGTTGACAGCGGCTATTGGTCTTCACTGGGATTTGAGTGGCAATAAGCCTCTCCAAGGTTCCAGTTCTCTTCCCACTTATCCGGCGGAGGTCTAATCAATTCCTCGGTTTTTCCTTCCTCCTCCACTCTACTTGGTTATTTGGTCTCACTCTTTTTTTTTTGGGGGGGGGGGGTTAGTGATGTGGTAATGGGAGGACTTATAGATATGCGGTCTCAGTGTTCTTGGTTCCATGTAGGGCTTCATGTTTTTCATTTGTTATTATTATTATTATTATTATTATTATTATTATTATTATTATTAGTAGTAGTAGTAGTAGTAGTCGTCGTCGTAGTAGTAGTAGTAAGAAGTTCTCACACAGACCATCATCAGAGATTACAGACTAACAACAACTGGCGGTGTTCCCTGGAGTGTGGGTGACAACAAGTTTCTTCACAGTTCCAGTACACAGTTCCAGTACTAATTTATGCTCAATTTTAATTAACA
>NC_136524.1:42796537-42811537 GCF_053919585.1 Euprymna scolopes | reverse complement strand
AGAAAACACTGTTCTATTGACCGACGAACTATAATTCATTATTTTTCCTTTTCGTGTACAGTTTTGTTTTGTTAGTTACGCGTGTCAAAATATTCTTCCCCCAGAAGTGGACACGTGGAATACTAGAGTATCATTTGGAGTATCGTGACAGATGTTATGTAAATGAACCAACGTCAACAGAACAGTTCATGTTAAGTAACGAATAGTTTTCGATGTTTAAACGAAAGTAAATTCTTTTTTTATGACGATCAAAAGAAAAGAAAAAAATATTTAAGACTTTTATTTTTCCTTATTTTTGCGATTTTACTTCTTTGTATTTGTTGTTGTTGTTGTTGTGTTTTCTTTAAGTTTATATATTTTTTTCATTTACTGCTTCATTCATCAATTCTTTTTGCTTGAGTATATCATTCTTTAATGTTTCATATATGTTTTTATTATTCATTCTTTAAGATTCATTCTGGATTTTTAATTTTTATTGCTCCTTTCTTTAATGTTTCTTTTTTTAAATGTTTCTTTCTTTAATGTTTCTTTCTTTAATCATTCTTTCCCTAATGTTTCTTTCTTTAATGTTTCTTTATTTAATGTTTCTTTCTTTAATCATTCTTTCCCTAATGTCTCTTTCTTTAAGGATTCTTTATGTAATGTTTCTTCCTTTAATGTTTCTTTTTTTAATGTTTTTTTTAATGTTTCTTTATTTAATGTTTCTCCTTTTAATGTTTCTTTCTTTAATGTTTCTTTCTTTAATGTTTCTTTCTTTAATGTTTCTTTCTTACATCTTTCTGTCTTTAATGTTTCTTTTTTAATCTTTCTTTCTTTAATGTTTCTTTTTAATGGTCTTTTTTAAATGTTTCTTTCCTTAATGTTTCTTCCTTTAATGTTTCTTTCTTTAATCTTTCTTTCTTTAATCTTTCTTTCTTTAATATTTCTTTTTTTAATGTTTCTTTTTTAATGTTTCTTTTTTAATGATTCTTTTTTAATGTTTCTTTCTTTACCGTTTCTTCCTTTAATCTTTCTTTCTTTAATGCTTCTTTCTTTAATGTTTCTTTTTTAATCTTTCTTTCTTTAATCTTTCTTTCTTTAATCTTTCTTTCTTTAATGTTTCTTTCTTTAATGTTTCTTCCTTTAATGTTTCTTCCTTTAATCTTTTTTCCTTTAATATTTCTTTCTTTAATGTTTCGTTTTTAATGTTTCTTTTTTAATCGTCCTTCTTTAATGTTTCTTTCATTAATCTTTCTTCTTTAATGTTTCTTTTTTTAATCTTTGTTTCTTTAATGTTTCTTTTGTTAATGTTTATTTTTTTAATGTTTCTTCCTTTAATGTTTCTTTCTTTAATCGTTCTTTCTTTAATCTTTCTTTCTTTAATGTTTCTTCCTTTACTGGTTCTTCCTTTCTTTAATCTTTCTTTCTTTCTTTAATCTTTCTTCCTTTAATATTTCTTTATTTAACGTTTCTTTTTATTAATGTTTCTTTTTTTAATTTTTCTGCTCTTTAATTTTTCGTATCTTGCATTTGGTTTATTTTATTTTGTATTCTTTAATATTTAATTCTTTATTTTATCGTTTCATAAGTGTTTCATTTTTAATTTTTCTTTCTTCGATGTTTTATTCCGCAAATTTTTATATCTTAATTGTGGTTATTCTATTTTTCCTTCGTTAATTTTTCATTCTTCGATGTTTCATCAAGTTTTTATTTAATAATTTTCATTCATTACTTGTTCATTGTTTAATTTTTCATTCTCTGATTTTTATCTAAAGAATTCATTATTTATTTATTTATTTTTATTTTTTACTTTATATTGCATCCTTCAATTTTTTTCATTGCTTTTCATTATTTCTTTCATTCATTCTTAAACTTGCACTTTTTATTTATCTTTCTTTTCTTTTATATTAAACTGTCCATCAATCGGCATTAATTTAGTTTGTTATTATTTTCAGATTCTGTTTCTTCTCCTTCTTCCTTTTCTCCCTATTTTTTCTTTCATTTCAACTTTCTTTTATTTTATTTGCTTCTTTGTTAATTGATGCTCGTTTGTTCGTTTGTTCCTTCTCTATCTCTTCCTTTACTGATTTTTTCTTTATTTATGGCTTTAAAACGTTTTTTTTTCTTTTTTTCCATTATTATTATTGTTATTATTATTATTATTATTATTATTATTATTATTATTTATTGTTATTATTATTATTATTATTTATTGTTATTATTATTATTATTATTATTATTATTATTATTATTATTGTTATTATTATTATTATTATTATTATTGTTATTATTATTATTATTATTATTATTATTATTATTATTATTATTGGCTCACATGAAGCTTTCACACAAATCAACAAACGATCGGTTTGGAGACCTGTGGTGTTCTCTGGAAGCTGAGTGACAACAAGTCTCCCCAGACGTCCAGCTCTCTTCACCTCCTTCGATATCATTTGCAAATAAATCTGCGTCATCGCAACAGCCTCATACCATTGATTTCTCGCTAGTAGTGGCCATTGGTTTCTACTGGAATTTGCGTGGTACTAAGCGCCCCTCCGCCCACGATCCCAGTTCTCTTCGCGAGTGTCCAGCGGAAGTCTGGCCAGCGCTTTCTCCTCGGACTGTCCATCCTCCTTGACCCTTTATTATTATTATTATTATTATTATTATTATTATTATTATTATTATTATTATTATTACTATTGTTGTTATTATTATTGTTATTATTATTATCATTATTATTATTATTGTTGTTGTTATTATTATTGTTATTATTATTATCATTATTATTATTATTATTATTATTACTACTATTATTATTGTTGTTATTATTATTGTTATTATTATCATTATTATTATTATTATTGTTGTTATTATTGTTATTATTATTGTTATTATTGTTGTTATCATTATTATTTTATTATTATTATTACTTACTATTATTATTGTTATTATTATTATTATTATTATTATTATTATTATTATTATTATTATTATTATTATTATTATTATTGGAGATTTGGAGATAAGGCGTATACACGGGGTTAAAACACAAATAATCCCGTTCGTAGTTGGTACACTAGGAGTAGTATCAAGTCGTCTGAAAGGACTATTGAAAAAACTACAAATCCCTGATGTTTTAGGCGGCCTTCAAACCTCTGCAATTATAGGTACCACCAACATCTTTAGGAAAAGCCTTGATCTTTGAAACTCCTGGTTTGAAGCCGGGGTTAAGGGAAATCCTCTGGAAATGAATCCCATCCCTTTCCAGAGAGACGTTCATAAGCGAAATCAGAATTATTATTATTATTATTATTATTATTATTATTATTATTATTATTATTATTATTATTATTATTATTATAATCATACTTATAATTATTATTATTGTTGTTGTTGTTGTTATTGTTGTTATTATTATTATTATTATTGTTATTATTATAATCATACTTATAATTATTATTATTGTTGTTGTTGTTATTATTATTATTATTTTTAAAATTGTCTTCATTTTTCTTACTTTCTTCTGTTATTTTTTTATTTCATTTTTGGTGAGCTTTATTTATCACCTCCTTCTCCTCCTCTTTCTTCTTCTTCTTCTTCTTCTTCTTCTTCTTGTTTTTGGACATCCTCTACGTCTTCTTTTTCTTTTCATCTACCCCATCTTTCCCGTTTTTTATTTATTTATGATCTCTTTCTTCTTTATTGTCTTCTTCTTCTTCTTCTTCTTCTTCTTCTTCTTCTTCTTCTTTACTACTACTACTACTACTACTACTACTACTACTACTACTACTACTACTACTACTACTACTACTATCCTTCTTATTCTTTTCTTCTACCTTTATCCTCACCCATTCTTCTTTATCATCTACTTATATTATCTCCCTTGTTGTTGTTGTTGTTGTTGTTGTTGTTGTTGTTGTTGTAGTTCTTCTTCTTATTATTATTCTTCTTCATTCACTTCTTCTTCTTCCCATCCTCCAAACCCTATTATTTCAACATCAAATATTGTTATTTTATTGAAAGGTTATCTCGTGTGTCAATATCAAACCAATATCCAAAATTAATCCTTATAACAACCCTTTTCCCGTGCTACAACAACAACATCAACAACAACAACAACAACAACAACGACTCGAGACAGCTTGGTGGTCGAGATCCGGAAAGGGTGGGTGGCCGCATCCGCTGTGTTCGTTGCTCTTTATGTAATTCTCGCTCGATTTATTTTCGTGAAAGGATTAAATAGGATTATTTAACAGCGCGGATTATGTCTCTCGGGAGTGAAGATGAGACTCTACCAGAGTCGGCCGACCTTTGCAATGTGATGTACTAGGCGAAAACAATTGACCTAAGAAAATGCAGGAAATCTCGGATTGGAAAACTGACGGTAGTAAAACAAAGTAAATGTTTAACAATCTGTCACTTGTGTGCTACCATACACAAATAAAGTCATTGTAATTAAATCTGAAACCCAAGAGGCCACCAACCCTAACCCTAACCCTAACTCACAAAAACTAAAAAAGTATAAAACAAAAAGAAACAAACAAAAAAATAAGGTTATGTAAGCATGAAGTTGAAATATTTTCTTTTTTATGATGCTTACTTATTGAAGTACAAATATTGGGTTTCTTTGTAAAATAAATATGACTACAAAACGTAATATAAATAAACTAGAAAAATATTCGTATTATTTGGATTCATCGGACTATTATTCTAATCTTGAGCGTGATTTTCACAACGTTTCGGTCGATGTAACCTCCTACCTTCTTCAGGTGTACCTTGTCCAACTCGAGAATGTTTCTATCGAACTCGGGAATTTGGACGGAATTTCGAGCGGAACCCTTTATTTATTTCACGGGGGGTAGCATGTTCTTGTTCCGTCAGCATAAGTAATTTGAAATTGTATTTTTCGGTCGCCCACACTGAGGATTGAACCTTCAACTTTTTATAAATATTTTTCCAAGTACTCTTACCACCGCGCCACGGATTCTTGCGGAAACGTCATAGAAAAAAATACCCAGGCTAGGACAGGTAAAATGATCTCCCCGGATAGAAACGTTTCTCACCACGTTTATGCAAAGATTAAAGTCAAGGTATAAAGATAATAAACGTTATGTCTACAATACCTCCTCTTATTTTTATTAAAAGTTCTTGACCTGATTTTGATTTTTAGACTGCCTAAAATTTAAACTTATAAGGTCTTGAAAAGTAAATAAAAACTTATTATTACTATTATTAATATTAAAAATTATTAAAATATTACTATTATTAAAACTAAAATTTTTTTCAAATATTACTATTATTAAAACTAAAAAAATATTAAAATATTACTATTATTAAAACTAAAAAATTATTAAAATATTACTATTATCAAAACTAAAAAAATTATTAAAATATTACTATTATTAAAACTAAAAAAATATTAAAATATTACTATTATTAAAACTAAAAAAATATTAAAATATTACTATTATTAAAACTAAAAAATTATTAAAATATTACTATTATAAAAACTAAAAAAAATATTAAAATATTACTATTATTAAAACTAAAAAATATTAAAATATTACCATTATTAAAACTAAAAAAATATTAAAATATTACTATTATTAAAACTAAAAAAATATTAAAATATTACCATTATTAAAACTAAAAAATTATGAAAATATTACTATCATTAAAATTAAAAAATTATGAAAATATTACTATTATTAAAACGAAAAAAATATTAAAATATTACCATTATTAAAACTAAGAAAATATTACTATTATTAAAACTAAAAAAATATTAAAATATTACCATTATTAAAACTAAAAAATTATGAAAATATTACTATTATTAAAACTAAAAATATATTAAAATATTACTATTATTAAAACTAAAAATTATTAAAATATTACTATTATTAAAACTAAAAAAATATTCAAATATTACTATTATTAAAACTAAAAATATATTAAAATATTACTATTATTATAACTAAAAAATTATAAAAATATTATGATTACTAAAACGAAAAAAATATTAAAATATTACTATTATTAAAACTAAAAAAAATATTAAAATATTACTATTACTAAAACTAAAAAAAATATTATCAAAGGAACACTTATTACATTAGTGTAATGGATTAGTGCTATGGATCCATTAGTGCTATGGATCCAATTAAATTTACAAATAAATTCTATCTATTTATCTATCTATCTATTTATTTATGCTAAATACTCTAGAGATTTACAGTAGTATATAATACACACTTATTGTAAGTGATCTATTTTATCCAAGGAATATTTAGACCAACAATTAGCCTGGCGAATTCTTTTCATAGAAAAAAAACAATGTTTCTTTAACTTACTTGCTACAAGTATACATTTTTGCACTATTAATAATATACAAAAAAAAAAACTCTTATAAAATTAGATTACTTAATGGGAACGGCTCATCAAGAACTTGTTTACATTGGACTTGAAGACGACCATATTGTAGTGGAAAGCAGGGAAACGAAATACAGTTCCACAGGTGTGCAGTTCTAAGAAAGAAGCTTTGTATATGGAATCTACGTTTAGGTTTACGCATGGATAAAGAGTGGGGGAAATTATTGTTTTCAGCTAGACGAGTGTTTCTTGTGAAAGTTTGGCAAGGATCTCAGACGACAACTTGCAATGAAAATAGGGATAAAGTAAAGACAGGCTCGCAACGTCTCTTCTGTGAGAAAGAGGTTGCAGGGAAGAGAAAAGGGCATCCCCTACCAGGCTACAAAGTCTATTTTGAACTCTGTCAAGGCAGGATAAATCATTCTGCCATTCTTTCTGCATTTACGTAGGTCATGACAGGACTCGTACAATTAGATAAGGATCTACCTTGACCATGGTGCGTTCCAAGGGGACCCGCATGCGTCATGCTCGTGCTGGGAACACGTATCATACTTGACCCCTCTCCTCCTAAAGGCCAGACAATCAATTTTCTGCTTAAGTGATAAAAATGATATTTGAATCGGATTGCGACCTCTAGACCAGCCACTGGGAAAATAGCCTATTTTATCCTGTAGATGTTCCCTCACGTATTTTGGCTTTGAAAATTATAGTATCTATTCTGGGGCATTTTGCAGTACATACAACACAAGGAATAAGTGGTCAAGGGAAAAATACATAACAAATAAATGTTACCAAAGGCAAGAAAAATCATTCTTATAATTACCCAAGTTTATGTTGTATTTTAATTTATTTTAAAGCGTTGGTTTCTTTGAAACACAAGTTGTGCCGAATCTCAATTAAAAAAAAAAAAAATGATAATCGCTCAAAAATCGAAAATTAAGCAAAATACATATAGGAACACACATGCCATGTCATGCAAAATGTCTCTATTCTGATACTGCATTTATTTTTTTTCTGTCCTCCATGAGTGACGGATAAATTATTCTAGAACGAGGTATTTTTCGTTTGCTTTAGTTCCAACCTAGAGCTTCCGTTTTGGATGAGATGGATTTTCCGCAAAATAAAAAGGGCGATCTTGCATCTATCTCTGCCTTTTTGAAGGAGTAGGGATCCAATAAATAGAGACACGCATGAATTAGAATGGAAACGTGGCAAGACAATAAAATCATCATCCACCTCGAAAATTGGAAGGTAATGCCTAGGAGCCCCAAACCATATCACCCCACAGAGAAACTGTGACTCTAATAAAACTACGAAAAAAAAAACGCGTCTAAAACTAGAAAATTTGTTATTCTATATTAAAAAAAAATAGAAGCAACGTCTGTAGCGATTCCATTTAAGTAGGATTTGTTCTGATAGAAATTGATAATTATTTTTTAGGGTTGTGCTTCCATTTTGGTGGTGTAGGGGTGTATTCTATTATTGCCCATTTAAAGCCATATGGTTTTTTTTAAATCACCCCTGTCCTGCTACAATTACGAGAAAATTTATTGAGAAGAGCTGTAGGCTAATCTGTCACTTTTGGCTTTTTTCAAAAGACGGAACTTTTCAAAACTATATTTCATTTAATACAAGGTCTGTTTCATGTGATACAAATTCATTGTTTTATTCAAAATAAAAGAAACAAAACATATACGGCCTTTTAAATACTAAATGTTTTGACATAAAATATGAACAATGCTTGACAAGGCTTGTTAAAAATATCTCTCCACCTCTCTCTCCCCATATATATATATATATATATATATATATATATATATATATATATATATATATATATATATATATATATATATATATACACACATATATATACTAGCGGTTAGACGCGCCCGGCTTTACCAGGGCATAAAATACACTTAATATGGTATTTTAATTTGTCCAGATTTCGTATATATTATTATAGAGTCGTGATTTATAAAAGTAAAAAAAAAGTATTTGGGTGCCACCAGTTAGAATCGAAACCGAAACATTTAAAGCTGGTGACGTTACCACTGTATCAACGTGACACGCATATCAACTGATTAAAAATAAAAAAAATAAACTAAGATGAATTTACAAAATGTATGACGATTATTTTTTCAATTTTGACCCATTTTTGACCACTTAAAACTATTTTAACCAGCTAAAGACCCATAAAAAACTGCCCATGAAAAAAAAAAAATCCAATTATTCTGAAGGGTATACGAAGCCGCCGTCTTCGTCGGTGATTATATATATATATATATATATATATATATATATATATAGTAAGTAATTTATAAAATATATATGGCGATTAAGCTCCACTGAATATTCCGCGTTTCATCCACTCTAGAACTCCTCAGGCTTTATGCGCCTAAGCCTGAGGAGTCCTAGAGTGGATGAAACGCGGAATATTCAGTGTAGCTTAATCGCCATATACATTTTATAAATTACTAACTAGCTCTACCTACGTATTGAGCACTTTTGAAGTAAATACTTAAAGTTTACTCATAAATCTATACTTTCGTATATTAATTTTATGTGAGTAAATTAAGTATATATATATATATATATATATATATATATATATATATATATATATATATATATATATATATATATATATATATAAGGAATTAGATTACAGGTAAGTGAATCTAGAGGTTTCAAGTCTCATAAATTGCGGGAAGGAAATATTCATATAAGATAATCCTCGTAAAAAAAATGCTCAATCTACTAGATAGAGCAAGTAAAATTTTAGAGTTTATATGTTCAAATTTTATTTAAAAACGATCACTTTTCAAAATAAAAATCTATTGTTTGAACCAAAGAATACAATGGAATTTGAACATATAAACTCTAATATATATATATATATATATATATATATATATATATATATATATATATATATATATATATATATATATATATATATGTATATAATTATCTGCCTACATTCTATTGATATTTGTTGGATTTTTGGGTGTTACTTTTTTCTTTTAATACCCTGATATTGACGACAATTGTTTATTGTCTATTCTTCAATTTCCGCACCCCATGTTTGTAAAAAAAAAAAAGAAGAAAAAAAGCTATTTTTTTTTAACGATCTTTACCAATTCCTTTTCGTTTTTAATCGTAATCGCCGATGTTTCTCTTGACAATGTATCGGTTGAAAGACGTCTCGAGGTTTATTTTATTTTATTTTTCTTTAATTGCTAATTTATAAAAATATAAACTTACTCTTAAACAATTATTTGTTTCCCAGTCGGCATGGCTCCGGATTTCTTTTTTAAGGATATACATATATATATATATATATATATATATATATATATATATATATATATATATATATATATATATATTATTTTTAAAAAACGTAATCTACGAACACGGGTGTTTCGGAGTCATACTCCTCTTCAGCGTAGATTGTGATTCGAACCCCGAACCTTATGTATTTCAGTCTAGCGCCCTAACCCTTTACGCTGGGATGCCATAGACAATTTACTGTTTTAGTTTTTATCATTTATCTGTTTTAGTAGTTTGTTGTGGATTTTTTTTAAACGATATTACGATTAACGTCTCCGCCTCGAAGATCCGGCATTCTTCTTAGAAAGTCGCCCGTTTTTTTTGTATTTGAACCTATTTTTTATTTATTTATTATTTTATTTTATTTTTATTTTTTTATTTTATTATATTTATTTATTATTTTTATTTGATTACATTTACTTATATATATATATATATATATATATATATATATATATATATATATATATATGCATAGATAGGCCAATATAAGAAAGTTAATATGTAAAAAAAATTCTAGGCAAAACACAATATTATTTCATAGAATAGTGAATAAGCAAGGAAACATACTAGTTGTAAGTAAAAATTAGGACATAAACAAATTATTAAAGCTAGACAAAGATATTTAGATATATGTGGTAAAATGAGCTTAGTTAAACAGAAATCGACATTTCATGCAGTCAGTTTTGAAATGTAAAAAAAAAAATCGATGTGAGGAAAGCGGCAGTAAGAAGTATAGAGGGGAAGTAGATGCGATATGTAGTGTATCGAGTGCGTTTCTCTTTATCGCTTACTTGCGATAGGTATATTTTTGATACTACTATGCGAGAAAGTGTTGTAGTTTACTTGAAACACTGTAGGCAGTGTATAGTTATGTCTGGGGTTGAAAAGCCTGTGTCACTGCAATATAAAGTCTATGGAGAGTAAAAAGGGAATATTTAGATTTACTTTCGGCAGCCTCGTAATTCACACTTTCCTTATTATATCCTTTAGTCCTCATATTCAATTAGCGATATTTCTGACAAAGGGGGTATAATGTTTGGTTTTGAGGCGGAATCTATCGAACTAACTAGGAGAGTAAAAGTAAAACTTTCGGCAGCCTCGTAATGATCACCTTTCTTATTTTGTCCTTTAGTCCTCACATTCAATGATTGATGTTTCTGACACAGTAACGGGGAATGCTTATTCTTCATTTTTGTTTATTTCCTTTAGTTAAAGTATCCACATATTTCTTCGGTAGTACTGAATCATTGAATTGAGTGGCTGTGGTTGAGATGATTCCTTACTTGAAGCAAACAGTCTAGGCCATTTTTTTTAGATGGCTTTTACACTGTTGACTGCTGTATGTTTCTGATCCGATGCAGTTCAGCCCTCCCAGGGGGTAGTTTGTTGCTAATCGATCGAAGCGACTCTATCGGGGAATGCCGACAGGATTAACCAGCCATTTATTGCTAGCCATAGTTGGCTTCTTCTAGAGCCCTGGCTATTCAAATCCTACTTTCTGATCCTTGTGTCACATCATCACGGCGTTGAAAGGAGATAAATAATTTCGCAAAGAAAGTTCTTAGTTAACAACCGGAAGTTTTCCCTAGGCACCAATGTCAACAGAGTCTAAGTCATTTTTAAAATTGCTTGTTTCCCAAATGTGACAGGGCGCAGACGTGCGTATGCTCGGCTGTATGCAAATGACCGAGCAGAAATTCGTGGAATAATTCACAAATAGGTACAAGGAAAAGGGAAATAATTCCAATATATTATTAAAAGAAAGATAAAATTTGCGTAAAAAAATTATACGGCTCGACTGTCGAGGCAAGGCTGAATTAAGGAAAATGCGTGAAGAAGTAGAAAAAAAAGTGAGGAAAAAAGTTGAATGGTGATTGGAATAAATTTAAAATAGAAAAACCAATGCCAAAATGACCCAGACAAGATGACGTTAAAGGTGCCAAAATTTTAAGTCAAAAAGAGGTCAACTGAAATGTACACGATATTTAAGAATTAAATTATCAGCAGGAGTTTTGAAGGAAACCAAATGAAATAAGAAGAAATACAAAATAAATACAAAATAAATACATACACATGTAAATACAAACATACATACAAATATACGAATACATACAATATATATATATATATATATATATATATATATATATATATATATACATATACATATAGGTAATTTGCGTGAAACATTACTGGCAAACAAATGTATGAGAGATTGAAAGAGCAAATAGCAATGCAGAAAACCGATAATGTAAATGTAAAACAAAATCAAATAAATGAAGTCGTATTGAGACGACGGTAAACAAGTGTCTATTTGTTTTATCAAAATATTTCACTATCACCAGTAAGCAATAGTGTAATAAACAAAAAGAAATCACTTGAAAAGAGCTCGTTTGAGCTGAAAGTTAGCTTAATATGTTTAAATATCTATTTAAAGAAATATATATATATATATATATGTATATATATACATCGTTTTAGCTTTCTATTAGAATTAAAAAAAAAACAATTAACGATATTTCAAAAAGTTTCATCTTAATCCTTATTACATTATTACGTAACCGCGTGCTTGCACTTGAAGACTTTAAAACTATCCAGATAACATTCCACCAAAATAGCAACGAGAGGGGTTGTTACATCTTCAAGATAAAAACATGATCAACAAAAAGAAACCGCTTTAAAAGGGCTCGTTTGAGCTGAAAGTGGTTTAACATCTTTAAATGGTTATTTGAAGAAAAATTGATATTATTTTACCTTTCTATGGGAATAAAATAAATACCCAATGAATGATATTACAAAAATGTGCAATTTTAATTCTCATCACACACAAACACACACACACACACACACACACACACACACACACATATATATATATATATATATATATATATATATATATATATATATATATATATATATATACTAGTATTTCAGCCCGGCGTTGTCCGGATGTTGGGAGGTGTATGCTGAGCAAAAAAAAAAAAAAGGTTAATTTTTTTTAACTTTGTCCCCTATTATGACCCCTTGACATTTATTGTTTTGGGCTCACATACAGTTATTAAGTTAGATCCATGTCCAAGGAGTTTTGTAGAGTTCTCAAAGGTCAAATCGTTGAACTTTGACCCCTTAACAGCGAAATTTTTGGCCGAAAACCGACCACATCGATTTTCCCAAATCTCAGTACCCTGTATATCAAATTTCGAGTCTGCAGACTTAAAATTCTCAGAGTTATTGCGTATGGAAATGTACACAGACACACACACAGACACTTTCACTTTTATTGATATACTAGCAAGGGTGCCCGGCGTTGCCCGGGTGTTTGGGTGTGTATACTGAGCAAAAAAAAAAAAAAAAAAAAAATCGGTAAATTTTTTAAACTTTGATCCTTCTGACCCCTTAACATTTATTGTTTTGGGCTCAAATCAAGTTTTTTTGTTTTTTGTTTTTTTTTACATGGGGGTCACTACTTATCAAGGCCCAGAGGCCACTCAGGGATAAGGGCTATTACGTGTACAGTAATCAATGAGATAGTATTGTAGTAATTATTAGTATTGGAGATTTGATAGTGTGTCTTACTTAAGGGGGCGGTTTGTCAGGAGTTTGTTTATTTTGGATTTGAAGACATCCAAGTTGTAGTCAGGTGGGAAACAGGAGAACGGAATAGAGTTCCACAATCGTGCACTTCTGAGAAAGAAGCTTTGCTCATGGAATCTACGTTTGGATTTAGGCACAGATAAAGAGTGGGGAAAATTATTGACAGTAGTTTCAGCCATACGGGTGTTTCTCGTGAAAGATTGGCGAGGGGTGGGACGAGAGATTGGAGCTCAGACGAGCACTTGCCATGGAAATAACGATAAAACAAAGAAGGCTCGTAACGTCTCTTCTGTGGGAGAGAGGCAGCAGGGTGCAGGGTAGAGAAAAGCGCATCCCCCACCAAACCACGAAGTCTATTTTGTACTCTGTCAAGGCAGGATAGGCTGTTTTTAGCAGCTCCTGCCAAGATGTGGCAGCAGTACTCCATCCTTGGACATACTTGGCTTTTATACAGATAGAGAATTGCATCAGTAGTGAAATATCTTCTGGAGCGGTAGAAGGATCCCACCATTTCCCTAGCGTCCCTGGAAACAGATTTGATGTACGTGTACCATTACAGATCAGGAGTAAAGTTTAAACCCAGAAGCTTGTCAAAATATGGAGCCTCCCCAAGATGAGAACCATCCATTTCAATTGATGCCAGATGGGGATCAGAGCGTTGATGATGTAAAGATAGAAGCTTGGTTTTGGATGCATTAAAAGTGACCAGCCACCTCTTCCCCCATTGTACCACGCGCTGAAGATCAGAGGAGATAGAATTAGAGAGAACTTTGTCATTTACGGCCTTTGATGTGTTATTAAGTTAGATCCATTTCCAAGGAACCTATATCTAAAATTTCAAGTGTTTAGACCGAAAATTGTCGGAGGAGTTTGGTAGATTTCTCAAAGGACAAATCGTTGATCTTTGAAACCTTAACAGCCAAATTTCTGGCCGAAAACCGATCACATAGATTTTCCCAAATCTCAGTACCCTGTATATCAAATTTCGAGTCTGTAGACTTAAAATTGACAGAGTTATTGCTTAGGGAAATGAACACAGACACACAGACAGATAGACATACACACACACTCAGACACGTTCACTTTTATAGATATATAGATAGATACATAAATATATATGGAAACAATATTGCGTGTCCTGTAAAAATTTTACGCAAATATTATGCAAGTATAAATCATGTAGAATATCTGCATCAATATAATTACACGTAATAGTTAACTAAAGATGATCATCCCATAAGAAAACCGAAAAAACTAACAGGGAATTAATTAAAACAAATGTTTAAAAGAATATGCAAATTAGCTAGATCTTTTGCAGATGAATTCAATTTTTCTTTTAAATAAATAGAGAAGGGGGGTTTTAATATGAATATCAATACAAACAAAAGAAACACGAATTAATAGGAGTATATATATATATATATATATATATATATATATATAGCTTAGTGCGTTAGAAAAAAAAGAATGAGCTCAATTCTATAAGAGGAGACTTATCGGGATAATATAATGGTCAACAAGTGAGAAGCATAAGGCTTCGAAATGCCTTGGCATAAAGAGTCCCTTCTATCCCCCAACTAATTGTTTGTATTCCCTTATTGAATAAATGAACAAATCTATATTTACTAATATATAGTTTTTCTGACTTCATTTTCCATCCTTATTGTTCTCATATATATATATATATATATATATATATATATATATATA
>NC_136524.1:42789037-42794037 GCF_053919585.1 Euprymna scolopes | reverse complement strand
TATATATATATATATATATATATATATATATATATATATATATATATATATATATATATATATATTACATTAAATAGATGTTTTTTATCTATCTATCTATCTATCTATCTATCCATCTATCTATCTATCTATATATATATATATACATATATATATATATATATATATATATATATATATATATATATATATAAGATTTTTACCTATTTCCTTTAATCTACACATAATCTATTTTCTGTATCAGCAATTAATCGACTATTAAGGCTCACAACAAACTACTGGAGGGTAAAGGTTTATGGATTTCTAAAGTAGTGAAACCACACAGATAGGATTGGTAAAGATGGTTGAAATTATTCAGAAATTGATTATTGGTGAAAACGAATTTACAAGATTATTTTTATTTGTGTTTGGAAAGAAATTTTGCTAATAAAAGTTGCGTTTAGTTTAAGGTACATAGATAATCACAATCATTGTTTGCTTTTTTTTAGACGAATGTGTTCTGTGATTTTTTTAGCAAGAGGAGTTTATAGATTCAATTCCGGCCGAGCCCATACCATGAAAATAAACGTTTCTTCTGTGGTGACTTCAACGTTGTACACTTTTACGTAGGTTTTAATCTCAGGTTGAAGTTTTCGCTCGCAAAGGAGACAAAGAACGAGCAATAACTGGAACCTGCATGTTGTTTTGTAAGAGCACATTGATTTCCATTGATCTCACGTTCTCGCTGTGACGTCCCGCACGTGACCGTCTTCTTGCGCGGCGTCATTTGCGCCTCGCACGTGATCGTGAACGCTATCTACGTCTCTAACGTGATCGTTCTCATTCTCTTTTTTTTTAAAAATAATATTTTTGATATCGCTTAGGTTATTGAAGCATTTCTCACGCAAAAAAGTTATCGTGATGCTTGAAAAACGTAGTAATCGGTAGGTGAGAGGTCTGAAGAGTATAGCGGATGAGGCAGAGTTTCGTAGCCGAATAGAGTTTCGTAGCCGAATTCGTTAAACGTCTGCAGGGTCGGTTAAGCAACGTGCGGTCGGGCATTGTTGTGGAGGAGAATTGGACCTTTTCTCTTGACTAATGCTGGGTATTGTTATCGAAGTTTCTGATGCATTTCATCCGTTTGTACTTCGCCGCCGTAATGATTTCACCTGCATCCAACAAACTTTAATGGATGAGACTGGTCGCAGACAACCAAACAGTAAGCATACCCTTTTGTTGGTGCAACTCTGGCTTTGGGAAGTGCCGTAGAGCTTCTTTTTCGTCTAACCACTGAGCTGAGTGATGGCGGTTATCATAAAGAACCGACTTTTCATCACAAGTCACAACCCGGTCAAGAAACGTGTCGTTTTTGTTGCATAAAAGAAGGGAGGATGGCACTTTATAAAGCCGTTTCTTTTGGTTGGCGTTTGATTCGTGAGGCATCCATTTATCAAGTTATTTTGTTTTTCCAATCTCTCTCAAGTGGTTGGAAATCGTCGTATACGTTGCGTTTAATTCAGAAGCAAGTTCCCGAAAAGTGTAAGGTTCTTAATCGATCGTTGTCAACATTCAGTAGTCGACCACTACGCTCATCATCTTGAAGACTCTCGTCACCGCCACGAAATTTCTTAAACCACCACTGTGCTGT
Source organism: Euprymna scolopes (assembly GCF_053919585.1). Lineage (NCBI taxonomy): Eukaryota > Metazoa > Mollusca > Cephalopoda > Sepiida > Sepiolidae > Euprymna > Euprymna scolopes. The sequence goes on along the minus strand of NC_136524.1, from coordinate 42,792,410 downwards.
AGGTTCAGTAGTAGTTCCTGGCTCAAAGGCTTTGTTGATATCGCGAGCTGTTTCAGCAGGTTTTCACCCTAGCTTGAATTGAAATAAGAAAAATTGTGCGAATTTGATTTTTTTTATCTTGTATTCAACGTTCTGAAAAGAAGACATAATAGTTCTCAAACGATTGTAATTCAAACGATTAGATAGAGCGAAAAACGGCATTTAAAATGATATATAAAGTAAAGGTATTATAACGAAAACTTATATAAAAATGCATCATTTGAAATCAAAATTAAAAATTCCGCTAGAATTTTCTTGTCAACATAATAGTATAATTTCCCAGGTAGGGTTGCCTTTAAATTTTCCCAGGATTATCAGCACTTGGGATTACCTAACATATACTATTTACCAGAAATGATAATGTATTATCGTTTGTAAGAAACTCTGAAAATAACGAGTATAAAAAGACTAGCGACGTCTCTTCTGTAAGAGAAGAGAAGAAAATGGTGCTTCGAGCATTCCTTAATTACGTCTTTTATGTTTCTAATTATTATTTTATTTTAATCAACGTTATTAAATGTTGACGTCATTTTTGTTTTTAATTTAAATTACTCGCAGTAAAATGGACTTAATTCATTTGACAATTTTTCTGAAACGAAATTCCTACACGCATATTTTTTTTAAGTGTTACCGTTCATTTTGTTTTGAAACTTTTTGGAAAAAAACATAACCTTTCTATTCGTTTGCTTTCTTTTCTTTTTTTTTTTAGTCCATATTCGATTGGGTCTTTCAAAAGAAAAGCGAACAAAAACAAAATGGATCTCAAAAACAGAAAATTTTTAATTTCTGATGATAATTTTTAATCAGGTTCTTTATTTCTATTTATGTATCGAGGATTTTTTTTTCGTTAGGAATGACCCGCTGTATGACGGATAAAGTACACCTCGAAAATTAAAACAAAAAAATGTAATTGCTTGTAAAGCTAATTCTCCCCTTGCCTACCGGAAAAGTATTTGACATATCGATTTCAGGCATGTCCCAGTGATATTTAAAAAAATAAGTCAGACACAAAGAAAATTTAGGCCTTCAAAACGGGAATATTTGTAATATCTCAGTACTGTTTTATCGTTATTTTCATAGCAAGTGCTCATCTGAGTTCCAATCTATGGTTCACCCTCGACAAACATTCACGAGAAACACTTGTTTGGCTGTAAATACTATCAATTAATTTCCCCAATCTTTATCTGAGTATAAACCTAAACGTAGATTCCATGAACACAGTTTCTTTCCAAGAACTGCACACCTGTGGAACTCTCTACCGTTTAACTGCTTTCCAGCTGACTACATCTCAAGTCCAATGTAAACAAGTTCTTGATGAGCCGTTCCCCGTAAGTAATCCAATTTACCAAATTTACACTTCTAACGATTACTATATTGTCCTTTTGATCAATGTACACTCTTGAACTCTTATCCCCAATTGCCTCTGGGTCTTGGTAAGTGGTGATTCAATTGTAAAAAAAAACACAAACAATGTTGCTCTTTTACATTGAAACTATATAATGAATGATTGAACAATTCCGCTGTCCTTCAGTGCTGATAAATTAGCATCATATCCTAAGGAGGTGAACTTTAAATAATATAGTTAATAGTTATCAGTTTTAACTAATGCATTATGGGACATGGGACAACTACTGATAAATATGTGCAATGCTGTATATATATATATATATATATATATATATATATTAGTGGCCTGGCAATCGTATTAACAATCGTAATTGTTAAGCAACAGTTAAGGTTATTATCCCATAACATTTCCAAGTTACAAACAAGTATACATCCGATTTCGGCCGACAAAAGTATTTCTTACACATTACATATTTGTAACATATGTGCTATATTCAGGCGTGTATCAGATAGCAAATGTACACTTATGAAGAATACCGATCGTGCTAAAATAAAATTATTATTATTTAAAAATCTAATCTGAACACGGGATGTGCGAGTATTTTGTAACCATTATGTACTTTCACCTAATATTTTAAGTAGCTAGTGTCTACTGGTCACCGCTAGTATAATATATATATATATATATATATATATATATATATATATATATATATATATATATATATATATGTGTGTGTATATATATATATGCATATATATACATATATACATATATATATATGTATATATATAAATATATATATATATATATATATATATATATATATATATATATCAGAGAGGCGGTAGCACTCTCTATATAGGGATGGCCCGTACACGCCTATATACGCCTACAAAACAAAACTATCCAAATCTCAACTAAAATCAACTTATAAGTTTCAAAATCACATATTCTTACAGAGAAGCGTCTTACGAATCCATCGAGTGTCAGAACGTCGGTTAAAATGTCAAAAGAGAGCAAAAAAAAAAAGGTACAAAAATGGCCAATTGTTCTTCTTTCTTCTTTCTTCTTCTGCTTTCTTCTTTCTTTTGAGACGATGTATCTCGGTGTACGAACGGTCTCTGACAACAGTTCAAGCATCAATCGACTGCTCTTTACACGGAGAAGTGCAGTGACCCATCGCTTTTTAGCTTACTCCATAATTAAATAAGATTAGTGTAATAACAAGTTTTAAACACTATATACCCAATGTAGACAGACCACTTCGAACACGGAACTTCTCTCAAAAGGGACAGCTCCAAATAATACACCGGATGCTCACAGACGTTCCAGTTTGCCAGTGGCCTATATTTCTTGGACGCTAAATATTTGAGGTGAACGTTAAGGTTTTTTCTTTAAACAGTAACCCACCAGCGTTAATGAAACCACGACATCTTTATCTCAGTTGATCAAAATTGTTATAAGAGTAACCTATCAGCAAGTACGACGTCAAAAAACAATGTTATAAAAACAAACAATTCTTCAGATTTTGGACTGTAAAATATGTACAAAATGTCAATGCTGTGACCAGGATTTGAACCTAGGTTAGCACGGCCACAACGTGGGGTCCTAACCACTAGACGATCACGGCTAACACTGACGTCTGTCGCTCTTGGCAGAAAGACACATGACTACTGTCAAACTATTGAAAAATAAGAAGGAAACTTGAAATTCTCACGCATGCGCAAAAATACACTATAGCGACCATTGTTAAATGCAGCTGAATCTCTTCGCTCGCTAAGAAAAGTAGATCAGACCAGTTCTTCTAAGAACTCACCAAACGCCAAAGGAAATAAGTTAAATTAACCGCAAAAGAAACTGCAAGAAAATCATCTTCTAAGAACTCACTGGAAGCTGACCAAAAAGAATCAAAATCCAAGCCCTAGCCACAAAAATAACTAGATATTGTGGCTACTATACACAATCTACTAATAAAAACAAGTA